>NC_134359.1:109753840-109993840 GCF_048569485.1 Anomaloglossus baeobatrachus
TAAGCGGCCGGCCAATCAAAGCGGAGGGGCGGAGATGAGCAGGACGTAACATCCCGCCCACCTCCTTCCTTCCGCATTGTGGCCGGCGTCAGGTAAGGAGACCTTCCTCGCTCCTACGGTGTCACACACAGTGATGTGTGCTGTCGCATAAGCAATGATCCACCTGGATAAACAACCCTTACCGATTTTTGAGTTTGGGACGACCTCTCCATGGTGAACAATTTTCACCATTTTTGAGGTCGCTTAAGGTCAGTGTCACACACTGCGATATCGTTAATGACGCCAGATGACGTCACTAACAACTTGACCCCGACGACAAAACATTAACGATATCGTAGCGTGTAAAGCCCCCTTTAGTGGGAAGACACTGGTATATCCTGAGAAGTGATAGATTTCTTTCAGGAATCTTATCCACTAAACCCCAGGTTATATTTAGAAGGAGCAGGAACCTAAAAAATATGATTGCTCCCAGTAAAATACCAAATGACAGATCTTTCATATCCGAAAATGGGTCAGGCACCACGAAACCCACAGGCAACTACTGTTGTGGCCAATCTAGGTGTTTGTGCTGTAAATCACTAAGTCAGGGCACACATTCATTTAAATCTAATATTACGGGTGAGGAATTCTCAATAAAACAGTATCTTACTTGTAACACCTCCTATGTAATTTATCTACTGGAATGCCCCTGCGGCCTACAGTATGTAGGTCGCACAACGCAAATGCTACACAATAGACTAAATAGTCATAGATACAATATCCGCCATGGTACACTCACCCATAGTCTATCAAAACATTTTTTATGTGAACATGACAAAGATAGAGATACTTTTAAGGCCTCTGCCACACTCACGTGAAAATCACGCATGTGCCGAGAGACTCGTATTTTCCCTGCGTGTTGCGTGCAGGTAAGTACGTGTCTCTGGTACGTGTGGGCCACGTGTGTTCTACGTGTGCTATCCGCGATAGCACACGTAGAACCGGTAATTTACATACTCACCTGGTCCTTCCTGCTGTCCGTAGTGCTGATCTTCGGCTCCAGCCCTGCCATCTCCCCGCTGCTGCTGCTGCCAGGCAGTGAAGTGAATATTAAATGAGAATAATGAGCGGCGGTCGGCAGCAAGTGGCAGCAGCGGCAGAGACAGGAGGGCTGGAGAAGGTGAGTTAATGTTTTGGGTTTTTTTCACTGACACGTCTGTTTTCTCCGGCGCGTGTCACACGGGACCGCATCCACACTACACCCGTGTGGTACGGGTGCGGGCCGTGTGACACCCGTGCTGCCGGAGAAAACACTGACATGTCAGCGCTTTGAAAAACGCACACACGTACAAACGCACACGGACACACGTTCCGTGTGGTTTTATATGTGTTTGCCTGCTACAATAGGGTAGCATTGCTGAACGTGTCTCCGTGCTGCCGGTACGTGTAAAAAATGACAAACACGTGCTGGCGGCACGGATGTGTGTCGCAGGCCTAAAACAGTAATTGTTGAACAAATCATGGCGGATGAAAATGGTAGATATTGGAAGCTGGTTGAACGGGAATCCTTCTGGATCTTTAAATTAGCCACACTACATCCAGAAGGCTTAAATATCATGACAGAGCGAATTAAATAGAATAAAAACATAAAGTAGAATAAATAAATATAACCATAATTGTCTTTTAAAAAGAAAAAAAGAAGAAAAAAAATTCCCTTTTGCTTTTTTATAAGATATTTCAGCTAACGAGTAATGGATAGGGGGATATAACAGCTCAGTTACGATCTGTACCTGTCTCTCAAATCGTTTGGTGTGTCACAGCCAATCATATAACTATAGTCCCATGAACAAATTATTTTTATAAAAACTAATCTCATTTTTTTCTTTTTTATATATAATTTTTTTTTCTGTTTTAAAAAATGTTATCATGTAAAAAAAACCTTGATACAGTCTTATTACTAACTTCCTAAATGTGTCACAGTTAATCATATAATTATAGTCCTTTGAACAATTTTTCTATATAAAAAATCCCCTTATATATAAAAAAAACCTTGTTATATTAACATATTTTTAATCAATTCCTGTTGAACTACAAAGGTTTTAAAGGGAATAGTGTGGCACCTTGGCAATATAATCCTTAGTGACCATCTAGTGTTGTATTAGCAATTTATATGATGACAACATTCAATTCTTTTTACAGCTGTATTATAGTAATTTTATCATACCAGTACCATTTGTGTATTTTATTATTTATTATTACGTTTTATTATGAATTTATCTATGTAGTCGTTCCCTATACTCTATGGACAAGTATTAACCCTCCATGGGGAGTCGTTTTAATTAATTGATTGATTATTCTAATGATTCCACCTTGATGGGGAATCTAATTTGATTGTTGACATTTTTTTTTTTTATGTATATAAGGTTGATTATCCTGCTTATTCACTGCTACCTGAGGAAGGGGGAGGATGTGTCCCTGAAACGCGTTGTGGCATATTAATCTTATTCAATAAAATTATTCATTATATTTCACCATCTCCATTCTTAGCAGCGTGGCCGGTACCGTGATTTTTTTTTTACTAATCCCAGTATTTATTTTCTGAAAATAGTAGTTTATAGAATAAAATAATAATTTCACATTTTACTCAAAAATATACCTGTAAAGAGAAAAATCAGAAAAACTGAAAATTTTGCAGAGGTCTCTTAATTTTTGCCAGAGCTGTGTGTATATATACATATATATATATATATATATATATATATATATATATATATATATATATATATATATATATATACATATATGATTATATATATATATAGATAGATAGATAGATAGAGTACAGACTAAAAGTTTGGACACACCTTCTCATTCAATGAGTTGTCTTTATTTTCATGACTCTGAAAATTGTAGATTCACATTGAAGGCATCAAAACTATGAATTAAAACATGTGGAACTTAAAAAAATGTGAAACAACTGAAAATATGTCTTATATTCTAGGTTCTTCAAAGTAGCTACCTTTTGCTTTCATTACTACTTTGCACACTCTTGGCATTTTCTTGATGAGCTTCAAAAGGTAGTCACCGGAAATGGTTTTCCAACAGTCTTGAAGGAGTTCCCAGAGATGCTTAGCACTTGTTGGCCCTATTGCCTTCACTCTGCGGTCCAGCTGACCCCAAACCATCTCGATTGGGTTCAGGTCTGCTGACTGTGGAGACCAGGTCATCTGGCGTAGCACCCCATCACTCTCCTTCTTAGTCAAATATCCCTTACACAGCCTGGAGGTGTGTTTGGGGTCATTGTCCTGTTGAAAAATAAATGATGGTCCAACTAAACGCAAACCGGATAGAATAGCATGCCGCTGCAAGATGCTGTGGTAGCCATGCTGGTTCTGTATGCCTTCAATTTTGAATAAATCCCCAACAGTGTCACCAGCAAAGCACTCCCACACCATCACACCTCCTCCTCCATGCTTCACGGTGGGAACCAGCCATGTAGAGTCCATCCGTTCACCTTTTCTATAAAGACATGGTGGTTGGATCCAAAGATCTCAAATTTGGACTCATCAGAGCAAAGCACAGATTTCCACTGGTCTAATGTCCATTCCTTGTGTTCTTTAGCCCAAACAAGTCTCTTCTGCTTGCTGCCTGTCCTTAGCAGTGGTTTCCTAGCGGCTATTGTACCATGAAGGCCTGCTGCACAAAGTCTCCTCTTATCAGTTGTTCTAGAGATGAGAAGGTGTGTCCAAACTTTTGGTATATATATATATATATATATATATATATATATATATATATATATATATATTGTACATAATATTTAGTTATATAGAAGTAGATAATTTAAAAAATGACGTAGCCCTCCGTGGTATTTTTGATTCTCAGCGCAATTAAAGCAGATGGCTACAGGCTGCCACCCCCATCTGCCTGGCTTTTAATCAAAATACAAGGAAGCCCATTTTTTTTTTTTTTTTAGTTATTTAAAAAAATAATTTAAAAAAAGTGTGGGCTCCCGCTGCATTATCTATTGTTAGCTAAGGGTAATCCAAGCAGCTACTGGCTGCTAACCCCCACTGATTGTGTCGCGGGCGGGGAGGACGCCGTCGCTGCTGCGCTCTCACTAACACTCGGGTCCGGCGCTGCTGTGGCTGCTGCTGCTCGGTGGCTCGAGAGGTGGGCCGGACCCGGGGACTCGAGCGGTGCTCCTCGCCCGTGAGTGAAAGGGGTGGTTGGTTTGGGGGATTTAGTCCATGACACCACCCACGGGTCGTGGTGAAGATGGGCACCACCGCTGCTGGTGACGGGAATCCCGGGAGCGATGGTAGGGAGCAGCTGGGATGTTGTTTTCCCCCTCCGTGGGTAGGGGTCGGTGGTCCCGGGGCCCGATGATGTGACGGGGAGGCAGGGTTGGTGAGGTGCAGGGTTGCAGGGATAGCGCGGTGCGGTGCCGGATGGCAGGGGTGTACTCACTCAGCAAGAAAGGTACAAAGTCCTCGGTAAACCAAACAGCTGGATGGACGGGTCCCGCAGCCAGCTGCAGTGTCTCTCCCCGGACAGGTGATGGCAGCTGTCTTTCCCTGCACCTTGATGTTCTTCTTCTGACTACTATGGATTCCCAACGGTAGTCCGCTCCCCGGTGTATGGGTACCGGAGGAGCCCGTTTGCCCGCAGGCGCTGGCCCTTGGGTCTCTAGCCTTAGGCGGTAGCTGTATACCCTCACGGTGTGGGCGGTTGCCTTCAATCGGGACTTTTGCTGTTATGAAACCCCTAGGGTTCCAGTCACATTCGGATCTGACTATTGACGGCGGTTCCAAGCCCGGTCGGGGTCCGATGGCCCTGCCTGTGTGTGCTGGCTTCACTTCACTCCCCGGTTCGGTACCAGCGGGCCACCGCCCGTCCCTGGTCCTATGCTTCCGCGTTGATCTTCCTCTCCTGTAGACGGCCACCACCGTCTGCCAACCTTGCTCTTGGTGCCCGGGCCACACACCCAGACACGGTCAATTTACTCCTCACTTCTCCTCTCTCTTCCACTTCCCTAACTGATCTCCACTGACTTCCTTTTTCCGCCTCCAGGACTGTGAACTCCACAGTGGGTGGGGCCAACCGCCTGGCTCCACCCCACCTGGTGAGGACATCAGCCCCTGGAGGGAGGCAACAAGGATTTTGTGTCTGGCTGATGTGCCTGTCTCAGGGTGGGGGTGTGTGTTGTAGTACCTGTGACGACCTGGCTAGTCCAGGGCTCCACAATTGGTGTTCCCTTCACTGGCAATAGAAAATCCAGGGAAACCCTTATTTTTTTAAAGTTTTTTACCAAAAAACTAAACACCATATTGTTGTATGCTAGCCAGGTACAGACGCCAGGTACGGGCTGCCTTCATCCCCCAGCTGCCTTTTTATACCTGGCTGGGAACCAAAAATATAGGGAAGCCCTTTTTTTAAGTATTTCATGAAATAATTTTAAAAAAATGACGTGGGCTTCACCCAATTTTTGTGTCCAGCCAGGTACAACTAGGCAGCTGGGGATTGCAATCCACAGCGCAGGGTGGCCGAAGCTTTCTGGGCACCCCACGCTGCGAATTAGAGTCCGCAGCCACCTCAGAAAATGGCGCTTTTGTAGAAGTGCTATCTTTTGGCTCTGTATCCAATCCCTCCAGCAGCCCTGGTGCTGGGTAATAAGGGGTTAATACCAGCTTTGTTTTACCAGCTGTTATAAAGCCTGAGATTCTTTATGTCAGGGCAAGTTTGACCTGGCCATTAAGAATCTCCAATAAAGGGTTAAAAAAACACCACACACAGAAAAAACACTTTATTATAAATAAATACACAGTCACACTTGGGGAATCCATCTTTATTACTCCCTCTCACGCCTCCACGATCCTGGTCTTCTTTGTTCTTCAACTGATCTAGCTCTGCTATATCAGACAGCACAGGGGGGAGGAAGACGCTTCTGCTCCCCGTGCGGGGTAATCGATCAGAGGCTGCGGGTTGATAAGCAGTGATGTCACCGTTGCCATCGTTGACATAGTAACGTAACAAGCGGGTTACTATAGCTACGATGATCTCCGATCACCTGATTCCCAGCGCCGCTATTAATCGGCTGTGGCATGAGTGTGTGGCAGCCAATCCCTGCATGTGGGCTGACTCTGTAAAGAGAGCTGACATGCAGGGAGGGGGAGCTGAGCATTTGCCCGAGCATCTCGCCGGTATTCGTCGCTCTCCGAGTATATCGAGTACTGAGATGCTCGGGCGAGCACCTAGTAGCGGCGAGTACCGAAACACTGACACGGCAGGACCTTGCATTATGTCATAGTCATGTGACCAGTCTGTAGCCAATGAGATATTATAACATTCACACGTGACTGGTCACATTGCTATGACGTCACAGAAGGTCCTATCGTCAGTGCTGGTCACCGGGAGGGCACAGCGATGATCGGAAGCAGAAGCAGTGGGAGACAGAATCTGCAGGATGCGTCGCGGGACCTGTAATTATCATGACTATGTTTATTATTAACTGTATTCTTTATTTTACAGCCCTCTCCCCGCCCCATCCCATAACTGTAAAGTCCAAGTTCAGGGTTCGGATGCAAGTTCGCGTTATCTCAGTACAAGAACTAGAACTTTACAAAACATTTGGGCGAGTCTCCCGAACACTGAACATTGGGTGGGGGTCGCCCATCACTAGTCACAAATAATCCTTTATACAATACAGCAGCATGGCAGTTACACAGAAAGGGCAAAAAAGCTAAATTTGGCTGAACTTAAAAACACTGTAAGGCCATGTGCACACTTTGCTTTCTTGTTGCTTTTTTCATGCGTATTTCTTTGCAGATTTTAATCAATACTGCAAGAAAAAACGCATGCCAGCAAAGTGTATGACAATCCTGACTTGCTGTTCCCATGTCACTTCTTGCAGATTTTGTTGCAGAAAAAATTAGCAGCATGTCAATTGTTTCTGCGTTTTCTCCTGCATCTGATATAATCCCCTGCAGAGCTCAAGCTCGATCACTACAATAGATTATATCCATCAGGGCAGCACTTGCAGCACTGATGCTTCACCTCACACACCATGAATACGATATGATTTGTCAGGCTCTCCGTAGTTCGGTAACCCGGGATCATCATGGTAACGACCCAGGGTTGCCATGGCAGCAATCGGGTCCCTGTGATCACATAACAGGGACCCGATCGCCAGGGAGAGGTAGGCGATCACTCTCCCTGCTTCCTGAATGCTGCTATCGCATTGATTGCAGCATTCAGGGGGTTAAACTGCCAGGAGCAGCGCAGGCACCGCTCCGGGCACTAAGAGTTGGGTCCCTGCTGTAACATCAGCCAGAGACCTGGTGGCAATCACGTGGCTACAGTGCCAGAACCCCCGCAATCACCAAGACAAAAAAAATCCTGAAAAACACATGAAAAAACTCGCAAACGATAAAAAAATTTGCATTTTTTTCTGCTGCCTGTCTTTTCCCTACTAAAACATGTTTTTTTATGTATAGAAAATCTGCACACAAAGAAGTAACCTGTGCACATAGCCTCAGATGAGTATCATACGTAGAGGAGAAAGTTTGCTACTAAAACACCAATCCTCACACTGTGAATATTGGGGGTTGTGAGCCTGTATCTGCGTAGAGGGGGAATAGTGATGAAGGGACAACACGACTACTGAGAGCGGAGCGTGAAGGTGGCTGCACGCAGAGTAATGTGTATGTATGTACAAGTCTGGAATACAGTAATATCTGCTCTTCACTTAGTATTTTATTAGAATGGATACAACGGAGGACAATTATCACCAGAACACAGGAGGCACTGATGGAGTGATCTTTATTTCCAAGGTCTAAAAATGAATTCAGTGATCTGTCAGTTCTGAGCTCGGTGGTGAACTACTTGTGCCAGCCGGTGTGCGTGATGTCTGATGACCCACACTGTAAGGTGCTGGGCTCCATTACATGGTAAAGAGCTGGTGGGCAGCAGCAGTACAACAAACAGCCGCAGAGCAGTCGGAGAACTCTGACAGGTATCCAATTAGGTCTGTGTCGCGTTCAAATAGGAGGAGTACGATAGTAGTCATGGGAGTCTTAGCAATCCACTAGCACCTGCAATCTCAACACTGGGAGTCATTGAGTGTAGAGAAAGCCCTCTCCTGACCAACCACCTATATGTGGACTTCAGCATATGAGGGGTTAAGCTGCCATTATCTCTACATAGATGCTATATTTTCTATACAAATACATGTGAGGTTCTTGGCGCACAATGTGATCAAATTGTGCGAGCCCATCTGCCAACATCAAGGCGACCTCTTCAGATGGGTCCCTACAACTTATCACTAAATTACTAACTAACTGGGGCTAGGACAAATCTGAGATTATTTCTACCATTTTTATTATTACGGCACTATTACTTTTTATATGTTCACCTATTGATTTTTTTTTTTTTCTTACCCTTGTTGTTCTAAGTGTTGTATTAAAATCTCCTAATAAATCATTCCTAATGTTTTTGATCCAGAAGAAGGCAAAAAAAACCATGACACCTTCAGCCAATCTGTGCCACAGGGGAAAAATTCCTTCTCGACCCCGAGAAAATGACCCTGGATCAAAACTAATGATGCTATGTGTAGTGAATTAATATTACAGAGCTAATTATACTGGTCCTATAGTGTGTACAGAGAGTAGCTATTATACTATTCTTATCCTGCTCTCTTATTACAGTGTTATTCTAAATTATTTTTTTCTAATTTAGTGATTTCTAAAACTACTAAAACTAAACTATCCCCAAGATGTTGATCCAGAAGAAGGCAAAAACCCCCATGACACCTTCAGCAAATTTGTGTCACAGGGGGAAAAATCCTTCTCGACCCCGAGAAAAAGCGATCAGTCCTAGGACCCTGGATCAATCATCTGTTCTACCTACTACTATCACTACCCTTATTTCATTATTAATTGTACAACTTTTTTATTATTACTCATGTTATTACTATTATTTTTATTTCTAGTTTTTTATTAATACTCACCACCGCCGTTCATTCGAGAGGTCCCAGCAGCATGGTCCATATGAGGTTTCTTCTTCCTCCCAGGAACCTGTTCACATTTTGGCGGTTGTTGTCCTGCTGGATTCTTCTTTCTGTTGTCGTCCTTCTCTTAGGCGGGCTTTGCACATTGCGACATCGCAGGTGCGATGTCGGTGGGGTCAAATTTAAAGTGACGCACATCCGGCATCGCATGCGACATCGCAATGTGTGAAGCCTAGATGATACGATTAACGAACGCAAAAGCGTCGTAATCGTATCATCGGTGCAGCGTCAGCGTAATCTATAATTACGCTGACGCGACGGTCCGATGTTGTTCCTCGCTCCTGCGGCAGCACACATCGCTGTGTGTAAAGTCGCAGGAGCGAGGAACATCTCCTACCAGCGTCACCGCGGCTCCCGTCGGCTATGCGGAAGGAAGGAGGTGGGCGGGATGTTTACATCCTGCTCATCTCCGCCCCTCCGCTCCTATTGGCCGCCTGCCGTGTGACGTCGCAGTGACGCCGCACGACACGCCCCCTTAATAAGGAGGCGGGTCGCCGGCCAGAGTGACGGTCGCAGGGCAGGTGAGTCCATGTGAAGCTGCCGTAGTGATAATGTTCGCTACGGCAGCTATCACAAGGATATCGCAGCTGCGACGGGGGCGGGGACTATCGCGTGCGACATCGCAGCATCGGCTTGCAATGTCGCAACGTGCAAAGTACCCCTTAGGAATCTGTAGATTCAATCTGTCCAATTTCAGTTTTTTTACTGATGGCTTTTTCACTTGTTCTTCTTCATCCAGGTCTGTGCAGGGGTCTCTCATGGTCTTTATTTCTTCTTCTCTCTTTCTCTTCTCTCTGGTCTGGATGGGTTTGGATGGTCCTGGATTTTCTTCTTGCCTGACTTGATATCTCCTTTGGGCCATTGGATTAGTCGGCGCTGGGAAGACAAGAGGTTAAGTTAGAAAGATGAATATGAACATCCAAATACACAACCCCCTTATAAAAAAAAGACAGTGATGTTGCCCTCAGTTTTGTCACTGACCTCCTTCTTGAAGAGGGGTGATGGCAGCATCATCATACAATGGGACAATCTTCTCAGCTTCTCCTCAGGTGTGACCAGGGCCGGATTAAGGTTGGTGGGGGCCCCTGGGCAGAAAATCTGGTGGGGGCCCCATAACGTTAACATTTTTAGCTATAACAGTAGAGCGCAAACCGTAACATTTAGATATAAATCCAATGAACATTTATCTTCTCCTGTTCTGCCACATTCAGATTTACAGTACTACAATACAGACACAGTCCAGGATCACTCACAGCTGTCACTTATACACAGAAAGTAGAGTTAGGCTATGTGCGCACGTTGCGTTTGTCTCTGCAGAAATTTCTGCAGCAATTTGAACAGCACATGTGCACTTCAAATCGCTACAGAAAGAGTCTGCAATGAAAAGCCAATTTCATGCGCTCTGAGTGCAGCCCCTCCCATAGACAGAGCAGGGGCTGCATCCAAAGCACATGAAAGAAGTGACACGTCACTTCTTAGAACGCAGCACTTCAGGCAGCAGCCGAATCGCTACACTCTAATACGCCACGTGCGCACGGCTCCTGCATAATCTTCATAGATTGTGCTGGGGACGCAGGACGCATGCAGTTACGCTGCGGTGCAGATCGCAGAGTAACTGCATGCAAATACGCAACGTGCGTACAGAACCTTACTCACATATTTTTTATTGATCCCAATGTTAAGGCAGCCAGGGCCGGCTCCAGGTTTTTGTGGCCTCCGGGTGAAAGAGTCTCAGTGTGCCCCATCCACACACAGACACACACATACACATACAGGCATACGTATATATACATATTTGAAGACAAATTCAGAAAAATACATATAAAAAGACAAATATATGCACAGTCATATACACTGACATACATGCAGACACAGACGCATTAGGGCTCGTGCGCACGTTGCGTAATTCCATGCATTTATGCTGCGTATAGCACTGCAGTGTAAATGCAT
The DNA here is from genome assembly GCF_048569485.1 of Anomaloglossus baeobatrachus. NCBI lineage: Eukaryota > Metazoa > Chordata > Amphibia > Anura > Aromobatidae > Anomaloglossus > Anomaloglossus baeobatrachus. The sequence goes on from NC_134359.1 coordinate 109,764,837, forward strand.
GCGTCCTGCGTCCCCTATACAAGCTATGTAGATTGTGCATGACACGTGCACACGTTGCTTTTATGAACGCAGCGATTTGGGTGCTAAAATGTTGACCCAAATCTGTGAGTTCATAAAATGAGCATGTCAATTATTCCGTGCGCTATGGATGCAGCTCCCGCTCTGTCTATGGTGGGGGAAGCAGCCAGAGCGCATGAAATCGGCATTTTTTGTAAAGAAAAACTGCATCCATTATGCAGTGTTTCTGCAGCGATTTGACGCGCACATGTGCTGTCAAATCGCTGCAGAATATTCAGTAGTTACGTGCGCATGAGCCCTTACAGGTATTAATATGGGGAAATCGCCAGCAGCCTCACTCTCCTCTCCCGCTTGTTTCCGTCCAGCTCCTTTAGGACATGTGGCTGTGTTTCACGATGGCTGTCACTAACAGACATGACTGCACACTGACAGCACTGCTGTATATACATCACAGGAGGGGCTGGGGGCTACAATATATACATTACAAGAGGGGCAGGGGGCATAGACGTTACTGGAGTGGCAAACAGCTCTGGTGGTGTACTCATTACTGGGATGGGTGACATAGCGCTCTGGGGGACCCATATAGTTCTGGGGGGCTGCACAGACTGATTCTTACACACACAGCTCTGACACACACACACACAACTCTGACACACACACAGCTCTGACACACACACACACACAGCTCTGACACACACACACACAGCTCTGACACACACACAGCTCTGACACACACACACAGCTCTGACACACACACACACAGCTCTGACACACACAGCTCTGACACACACACACAGCTCTGACACACACACACAGCTCTGACACACACACACACAGCTCTGACACACACACACACAGCTCTAACACACACACACAGCTCTGACACACACACACACAGCTCTGACACACACACACAGCTCTGACACACACACACAGCTCTGACACACACACACACACACAGCTCTGACACACACACACACACACACACACACACACACACATAGCTCTGACACACACACACACACACACAGCTCTGACACACACACACACACAGCTCTGACACACACACACAGCTCTGACACACACACACACACACACAGCTCTGACACACACACACACACACAGCTCTGACACACACACAGCTCTGACACACACACACACACAGCTCTGACACACACAGCTCTGACACACACACACAGCTCTGACACACACACACAGCTCTGACACACACACACAGCTCTGACACACACACACACACAGCTCTGACACACACACACATACACACAGCTCTGACACACACACAGCTCTGACACACACACACACAGCTCTGACACACACAGCTCTGACACACACACACAGCTCTGACACACACAGCTCTGACACACACACAGCTCTGACACACACACAGCTCTGACACACACACACAGCTCTGACACACACACACACACACAGCTCTGACACACACACACAGCTCTGACACACACACACAGCTCTGACACACACACACAGTTCTGACACACACACAGCTCTGACACACACACACACAGCTCTGACACACACAGCTCTGACATACACACGCACACAGCTCTGACACACACAGCTCTGACACACACACAGCTCTGACACACACACACACAGCTCTGACACACACACAGCTCTGACACACACACACAGCTCTGACACACACACAGCTCTGACACACACACACACAGCTCTGACACACACACACAGCTCTGACACACACACAGCTCTGACACACACACACACACAGCTCTGACACACACACAGCTCTGACACACACACACACATCTCTGACACACACACACAGCTCTGACACACACACACAGCTCTGACACACACACACACAGCTCTGACACACACACACAGCTCTGACACACACACAGCTCTGACACACACACGCACAGCTCTGACACACACACGCACAGCTCTGACACACACACACAGCTCTGACACACACACACAGCTCTGACACACATACACACACACAGCTCTGACACACATACACAGCTCTGACACACACACACACAGCTCTGACACACATACACACAGCTCTGACACACACACACACACAGCTCTGACACACACACAGCTCTGACACACACACACACACAGCTCTGACACACACACACACACATACAGCTCTGACACACACACACACATACAGCTCTGACACACACACACACACAGCTCTGACACACACTCACAGCTCTGACAAACACACACACAGCTCTGACACACACACAGCTCTGACACACACACACAGCTCTGACACACACACACAGCTCTGACACACACACACAGCTCTGACACACACACAGCTCTGACACACACACACAGCTCAGACACACACAGCTCTGACACACACACACAGCTCTGACACACACAGCTCTGACACACACACACAGCTCTGACACACACAATGCACCCACCCATCACCCCCTACACACACACACAATGCACCCCCCCATCACCTCTACACACACACACACAATGCACCCCCCATTACCCCTCCCCCCATACACAATACAATGCAACCCTCATCACCCCCTACACACACAAATCACACTGCCCCATCCCTACACACTCCTGCCTCCCCCCTCCCTCGGAATACAGTACTCCCCCTCTGCCTGTCACAAAGCTGTGTTCCACTTCCTTCACAGATGTTCCCCGTTATGTGTCCTCAGCCCCTCTCCACTCATCATCATTAATTAAACCTGTCTCTTCAGCTCCTTCATGGAGCGCTTACCATCTGATCTCCCCTGTGTGCCGGCGCCCGCAGCACTGTGATGACGTCAGCAAGGTGCTGATCTCATCACGTTGCTGCACGTCGGGGGCGGGGCCCAGTCCCAGCGCGCTGTTCAAATGTATTTACATCTGAAAGACGCAAATACATTTGAATAGGAAGAAGGAGGAAGCTGCGAGCACCGGCTCCGGCTCCGCTGCGCTCCTCTGCATTGTGTGCATGCCGGGCACACAGCACACAGCAGAGCCGGCACAGCACAGCGCTGCCTCCTGCTGCAGCTAGTGTGTCGGGCCTGCATGCACACACTGCGGAGGAGCGTGGCTGCACATACAGCGGCCCATTACACCGTGCCCCTGCTTCTAGGAAGGGGGGGGCAGGTGTCCCCCCGCCCCTCGCTGGGTACGCCCATGACGGCCGCAGCACATAGCAGGGAGCTCATTGGCACACCTCTGACCCCGGAAGTACAATCGCTGGTACTTCCGAGGTCATTCAACGTCCTGTGCCCGCAGTTTGTTTTTGGGTCTTAAAGACGCAGATACAAATAAATGCCGGTGCACCGCCCCCCCCCCTCTCCCCCTCCGAAAACACAGCTGATTTATTAAACTGTCTTTACGGAGGGGGAGAGGGTGTGAAGAAAAAAAAAAATGCTGACAAGTATGGCCCTGGTGGTGGGGGCCCCCTTAGAAGCTCTTTTGGTGGGGGCCCCTGGGCTGGAGCCCCGCTTGCCCCGCCTATAATCCGGCCCTGGGTGTGACGTAAGCTGAAGGAAACACAACCAGAAATTAGGATCAGTCCTAACCGTATAATAAAGACTGTGATATGGATGAAAAAAAAAACAATGACAAATTTTATTATTAAAAAATACATTATACACAAAAACTTGATATAAATAATAGGCCGATTTCTGATGACATTTACTTTTTAAGCTTTTTGTTACTTTTTTAATGCTGACCCGTCCTCCCCGTCAGTAGTCCTGTCCATGTAGGCAGGACCCTCGCACAGCAAACTGTTTGGGTCAGTACTGGAATATCGTTATCTTGGCCATCTTTGGTGTTTACTAGGCCCATGCAATTATTATTGATGGATCCCATTAAACTAGCAGTAAATTAAAGGGGCTATCTGGGGCTATTTTAATTTTCTTTACTATGGGCCTGAGAAGTAACAGGCAGGGAGTCGGCATCTACCTGCCTGATAGGTTCTAGGCCCAAAGTCTAGCAAAGAAATATTCCTGGAAACCCTAAATCTAGGGAGCATTCGCCCTCCCAGACTGATGATACTACCTGATCCTCCGCTGTCACCATATGCAGTCCAATCCATGGGTTCCTCTGCCATTGTCGCTCCTTGTAATGTATACAAATCTCTCGCTGATTGCTGTGTCTGTCTTCACTCTCAGATGAGGCGTAACAAACTGAGAATAAACGGCTTTTTTTTTTTCATTTCAATTCAAACTGAGCAATTCTATTGGCTGTTTCAATTCGGTTACCATGGTTACAGAGGTAGCTACAGATTTAAAGGGACAGAACGCAGTCATTGCACTATGGTACATTTTACCATGAATGTCATATATCCCTGTATATTTCATGGAGCTGCTCAGATAATGTGTGGGCAGATGCTCCTGTATCGCTCATATATTACATAGATTTGCTTAGAGGCGCTGTAGAGAAATCTGGGGTGAAATTATTTGAGTTGTCAATAGTACATGAATAAAGAAGGCCTGGTAGTGTCTGTAATGGGCCGAAAAATGGGGTTTTATGTTCAGAACAAATCTCAGTATTAACACTAGAACTACTGAGGTTGTCATTTTGACTACTTTGCACTATGTATTTCTATATAGGTGTCACGAGTCCAGTAATTCTAGTGTTAATCAGACATCACCGGCTGCTATTGAAGGATTTTTTTCAATATTCTTATCAACTTTCTAGTGTATTTCCATCACAGAATGCTGTTATATATAGGAGACGCCATAGCTATCAGATCATAGGACTGCAATCTGGGGGCAAAGCAGTCCACCCCCCCGGACATTATACAGTATGTGACAAAAGTGAGTACACCCTTCACGTTTTTGCAAATATTGTGTTATATCTTTCCATGAGACAAAACTGAAGATATGACACTGTCACACAGTGACTACCGGGGTTCTCAGGTATAAGGGAACCCCTGCTGAGCACGGCAACACACAGGGTACACCGGTAACACGATACAATGCTGGGCCCTGGAGGTAGGGATATATGCCGCCCCTGCAGCAGTCGAACTGCTCGGATCCGGGGTCGCTGTGGCTCGAGGGTCTTTCAGACCCGGGGGCTTGCGGCCACTTCGAAGTGTAAAAGGGGGGAATATTTACAAGGGACAGTTTGTGACGCCACCCGTGGTTCATGGTAAGGGGAGTACCGCCGCTGCTGATGGAAGTACCCGGGGGAGATGGAGCAGGGCAGCCAGATGATGTTCCCTTCACGGGTAGGGGAGACCCCGGGACTCTAGAGAATATGGAGGATGGCGAGGTGCGGGCAGTGTGGGCAGGCAGGACGCAGTGAGAGCAGTGTACTGAGACTGTGTGGATGTTGGTGCAACCATTAAGCAGACTCTGACACAGAAGTAAACCAAGTCTCTCGGTGCCACTGCCACTCTGGGGAGCTCGTCCGGGAATCTGTCCCCGCTGGTATTGTTAGTGGTCTGGAGCCTGCCTCCATGCACAATTGTAGAAGTTCCTAAATGACCCTTCAGCCTGAAGCTGTCAGGGTCCCGCTCCCTATATTAGAATAGTGGAGCTATGCTCTCGATGGCTGACACTTGGGATTTCTGTAGGCCGCAGAAGCTGGAGAGCCCTATCCCCCTTGTTGTGTTGGTGCCTTCAATCTCTGAGCTCTTGGGGAAAGTTCATAAAGAGACTATCCTCCACAGGTGAATTACCAGGTTGCGTGAAGCTAATCCCTGACCTAGGGTCCTGTACCCTGCCATGTTCTGGACTTTTCGGTGCCGACCGTTCTCCAAAACTAAGTCTGGGCACCCTTCTCTAATACCCTGCGACCGGGTCTCCGACTCCTCCGGTCCCAGACCACCGTCTGCGACCTAACCAAAGTCTCCAAGGGAGCTACAACTCCCTCCGCTCCTCACTCTCTGAGGGCTACTACTAAACTGACTATATCCCTCCCACCAGTCTGCCTGACCCCTAGGCGGGTGGCCCTTTTCCAGCTAGACCACCCACTGGTGTGCTTGACAGGGTGTGGTGTGAGGTGTGGTTAGGATTTGAGTGCTGATGGGAACAATACCAGAGTTAGGATCCCAGAACCATAGAGGATGAGTTCTGCACCATAAGAGAAAGGAGTGCAGTTCTCTGTGACACCCTGATAAGGTGAGGGGCGTCACAGATACACTCACCTGAGGCTGATGCCTGCACTCTCTAACATCCTTACACGCAGGGGCGTAATGACCGCGGTCGCAGAGGTCGCCACTGCGACCGGGCCCGCAGGGTTATAGGGGCCCGTCATATGCTCTGCAGAGTCGGCTCCTCTCTGTAAGAGAGGAGATGCGCTGTGTAGTGGCCGAGTATCTGGCCTGTGAGTCAGGGGGGCCCTGTGTCAGTAGAGGAGCCCCTGACCTGCGGCAGAGCAGAAGTGCTGCTGCACAGAAGACGGAATCCATCCTGACAGGACCTGCAATGATGTCACACCCATGTGACAGTGTGGGAGGAGACACAGGTTTGCCGGCAGAAAGCAAAGATACTGATTCCTGAATGAGATTTGGACACATGACTGGGGGGTGCAGGGTGAGTGGCATATGAGGGGTGCAGACTGTGACAGAAGGATGTGAAGGGGTGCAGAGTGTTTGAGAGGGGTAAATTGGGGTACAGGCTGGGTGAGATATGTGGGGCAGGGTGTGTGACATATGGGGGTGTAGTGTGTGTGATATGGGGGGTGCAGCCTGTATGGGGAGCGGGGTGTGTGACATATGGGGGTGCAGGCTGTATGGGGAGCAGGGTGTGTGACGTATGGGGGTGTAGTGTGTGTGATATGGGGGTGCAGACTCCATGGGGAGCAGGGTGTGTGACATATGGGGGTGCAGGCTGTATGGGGAGCAGGGTGTGTGACATATGGGGGTGTAGTGTGTGTGATATGGGGGGTGCAGCCTGTATGGGGAGCAGGGTGTGTGACATATGGGTGTGTAGTGTGTGTGATATGGGGGGTGCAGGCTGTATGGTGAGCAGGGTGTGTGACATATGAGGGCAGGGGCGTAACTACCGAGGTCGCAGGGGTCAGAAGGAGAAGAGAGGTACTTGTTTTTTTATTTTGCTGGCTGCATGACACATAGAGGCCCTGGAGAGGCTGGCTGCATGATACATGGAAGCCCTGGGGGGGCTGCATGACACATGGAGGCCCTGGAGGGGCTGGCTACATGATGCCTGGAAGCCCTGGAGGGGCTGGCTGCATGACACATGGAGGCCCTGGAGGGGCTGGCTGCATGACACATAGAGGCCCTGGAGGGGCTGGCTGCATGACACATGGAGGCCCTGGGGGGCTGGCTGCATGACACATGGAGGCCCTGGAGGGGCTGGCTGCATGATACATGGAAGCCCTGGAGGGGCTGGCTGCATGATACATGGAAGCACTGGGTGGGCTGGCTGCATGACACATGGAGGCCCTGGGAGGGCTGGCTGCATGACAAATGGAGGCCCTGGAGGGGCTGGCTGCATGACACATGGAGGCCCTGGGGGGCTGGCTGCATGACACATGGAAGCCCTGGGGGGGCTGGCTGCATGACACATGGAGGCCCTGGAGGGGCTGGCTGCATGATACATGGAAGCCCTGGGGGGGCTGGCTGCATGACACATGGAGGCCCTGGAGGGGGTGGCTGCATGACACATGGATGCCCTGGGGTGGCTGGCTGCATGACACATGGAGGCCCTGGAGGGGCTGGCTGCATGACACATGGAAGCCCTGGGGGGGCTGGCTGCATGACACATGGAGGCCCTGGGGGGGACTGGCTGCATGACACATGGAAGCCCTGGGGGGGCTGGCTGCATAACACATGGTGAGCAGGGTGTGTGACATATGAGGGCAGGGGCACAACTACCGAGGTCGCAGGGGTCAGAAGGAGAAGAGAGGTACTTGTTTTTTTATTTTGCTGGCTGCATGACACATGGAAGTCCTGGGGGGGCTGGCTGCATGACACATGGAAGCCCTGGGGGGCTGGCTGCATGATACATGGAGGCCCTGGGGGGGCTGGCTGCATGATACATGGAAGTCTATGGGACTGCATAATAAACATTAAGGACACCTGTGTGTGATATGGGGGGTGCAGGCTGTATGGTGAGCAGGGTGTGTGACATATGAGGGCAGGGGCGTAACTATCGAGGTCGCAGGGGTCAGAAGGAGAAGAGAGGTACTTGTTTTTTTATTTTGCTGGCTGCATGACACATAGAGGCCCTGGAGAGGCTGGCTGCATGATACATGGAAGCCCTGGGGGGGGGCTGCATGACACATGGAAGCCCTGGGGGGCTGGCTGCATGACACATGGAGGCCCTGGAGGGGCTTGGTACATGATTCCTGGAAGCCCTGGAGGGGCTGGCTGCATGACACATGGAGGCCCTGGAGGGGCTGGCTGCATGACACATGGAGGCCCTGGAGGGGCTGGCTGCATGATACATGGAAGCCCTGGGGGGGCTGGCTGCATGACACATGGAAGCCCAGGGGGGGCTGGCTGCATGACACATGGAGGCCCTGGAGGGGCTGGCTGCATGATACATGGAAGCCCTGGGGGGGCTGGCTGCATGACATATGGAGGCCCTGGAGGGGGTGGCTGCATGACACATGGAAGCCCTGGGGGGGCTGGCTGCATGACACATGGAGGCCCTGGAGGGGCTGGCTGCATGATACATGGAAGCCCTGGGGGGGCTGGCTGCATGACACATGGAGGCCCTGGAGGGGGTGGCTGCATGACACATGGAAGCCCTGGGGTGGCTGGCTGCATGACACATGGAGGCCCTGGAGGGGCTGGCTGCATGACACATGGAAGCCCTGGGGGGGCTGGCTGCATGACACATGGAGGCCCTGGGGGGGACTAGCTGCATGACACATGGAGGCCCTGGGGTGCTGACTGCATGACACATGGAGGCCCTGGGGGGGCTGGCTGCATGACACATGGAAGCCCTGGGGGGGCTGGCTGCATGACACATGGAAGCCCTGGGGGGGCTGGCTGCATGACACATGGAAGCCCTGGGGGGCTGGCTGCATGATACATGGAGGCCCTGGGGGGGCTGGCTGCATGATACATGGAAGTCTATGGGACTGCATAATAAACATGAAGGACACCTTATACATGGACTATAGGGGTGTATTATACATGGAGGTCTATGGGGATGCATTATACAACATGAAGGACACCTTATACATGGGTTAGGGGTGTATTATACATGGAGGAGTATGGGGCTGCATAATACAATATGAAGATTTATGGGGCTGCATTATAATACATATAGGACTATGGGGGCTGCATTATAATATATGGAGGACTATGGAGGCTACCTTACACACGGACTATAGGGGTGCGTTATAAAACATGGAGAACTATGTGGTGCAGTATAAAATATGGAGAACTATGGGGTGAATTATAATATATGGAGGACTATGGGAAATGCATTATAATACATGGAGGACTATGGGGGTGCATTACATTATATGAAGGATTATGTGGGACCCTTTATACTATATAGAAGGCTATGTGGGGGCCATTATAGTATTTGGAGAACTATATACTAGGGGGGACAAAGATACAAGCATGGGATGGAAATAGTTTGTGCTGAGCTAAAAAGGCTCTTTTCCTCAGCACCCAGCTTTCCCATGCTCTGCTGTACATCTTTCCCCTCAGCACCCAGCTTTCCCATGTTCTGCTATACATCTTCTCTCAGCACCCAGCTTTCCCATGCTCTGTTATGGTAAATCTGGGTGCTGAGAGAAAGCTGTATGGCAGAGCATGGGGAAGCTGGGTGATGATGACAAGATGGATATCAGATTATGGGAAAACTGGGTGCTGATAGAGGGATTTCAGATCATGGGAAACCTGGGTCCTGAAGGTAAAAGCCAAGTGTCAGCGTCATTATTCTGTACCGCGAGTGTCAGTGTCATTATCCCGTACCCTAAGGGGCACTTTGCACACTACAACATCGCAAGCCGATGCTTGTGATGCCGAGCCCGATAGTCCCCGCCCCCGTCGCAGCTGCGATATCATGGTGATAGCTGGTGTAGCGAACATTATCGCTACGCCAGCTTCACATGCACTCACCTGCCCTGCGACGTCGCTCTGGCCGGCGACCCGCCTCCTTATTAAGGGGGTGGGTCGTGCGGCGTCATAGCGTCATCACACAGCAGGCGGCCAATAGAAGCGGAGGGGCGGAGATGAGTGGGACGTAAGCATCCCGCCCACCTCCTTCCTTCCGCATAGCTGGCGTGAGCCGCAGGACGCAGGTAGGAAATGTTCCTCGCTCCTGCGGCTTCACACACAGTGATGTGTGATGCCGCTGGAATGAGGAACAACATCGTAACATCAGTCATTTCCAAATTATGGAAATGACCAACGCTACACCGATGATACGATTACGTCGATTTTACGCTCGTTAATCGTATCAAAAAGGCTTTACACACTACGATATCGCCTGCGATGCCGGATGTGTGTCACTTTCAATTTGACCCCACCGACATCGCACCTGCGATGTCGTAGTGTGCAAAGTGCCCCTTAGTGTCGGTGTACGTGGAGGAGGGGCCCCGGTCCAAATTTTGCACCAGGGCCCATCAAACTCTAGTTACGCCACTGGCTCAGAAGTATCTTTTTTTTTAATGTTCATTTTGACAGTAAGTGTCCATGCTATTTATTGCCAATTAGCTAGAAAGGGTCGTATAATAGGAAGTGCAGACGATCATTATTATGAATGCTTATCCTGACCTTTAATTTTGATGGATAGATAAGCATTAGCATTCCGTGCAGTATCACAGAACTCATTCTAAAGTGCACCGACATCCTATTTATAGACGTAGAGGAAGAGAAAAAGTCTGTTTCTTTAAAGGAAATCAGGAAAATCTATAAATCAGAATGTTATGTTTGTGCATGTGGCTTAAATATAAATTGACTTTGCTGTTTCTTTCTATGTACGTCTGGTAATTAAATGGAGGATACAGATTCCTGCCGCATTATTACAAATTTTAAATGAATGTCTACATGTTCTGTTCTATCGAGCGCATCAACAACGAATTTGTATTAATGTAATAATGAAAGGCTCAGAAATCTGTTGTCATCTTGACAAGATGATGGAAAAAACACAGCAAAATAATTTCTTTTGTGGAGTAGTTTGGAACTGGGAATAAAAAGACAAGATAAACTATGTGTAAATGATATTTTATGTGGTTTGTATTTTTGCTATACCTCTGTTTATGTTGTATTTGTAGTGGCCATTGATGTTTACTGTCGGGGATTAACCAGCTGATATTGCATAACTATAGTGTGAATATTTTTAGTGAATCATCCATTGTAATATAATGTGGCAGACAGTTCCATATTTATCCTGTGCGCAGAATAGACGATCGCCATCTGTGATTATGATTAGGCTTTCTTTTCTCTAGACCCGAAACACTAATCCTCAGGGCCCCCAACAGATCACGATTTCAGGATTTCCCTAGTATTACACAGGTGATGGCATTATTATCAGGATATCAGATAATGTCACAGGTTCTCTCCCCGGCACCATACTAAGGAAATGGCATTTCACCCATTCCCTTAATAATCTTGGTCGCTCTTCTCTGCACCCCTGTACGCACTATTTCTATTATTTCCTTCTTATACAATGGAGCACAAACTTGTACGCTGTATTCTAAGGGGTACTTTGCACGTTGCGACATCGCTACTGCGATATCGTTGGGGTCAAATCGAAAGTGACGCACATCCGGGGCCGATAACGACGTCGCAACGTGTAAAGCCTAGAAGCACCGATAAACGATCTCAAAAGCGTCGAAAATCGGTGATCTGTGTAGTGTTGGTCATTTCCATAATTTCGCTGCAACGACAGGTACGATGTTGTTCCTCGTTCCTGCAGCAGCACACATCGCTGTGTATGAAGCCGCAGGAGTGAGGAACATCTCCTTACCTGCGTCCCGCCTGCAATGAGGAAGGAAGGAGGTGGGCGGGATGTTCACATCCCGCTCATCTCCGCCCCTCCGCTTCTATTGGTCGCCTGCCGTGTGACGTCACTGTGACGCCGCACGACCCGCCCCCTTAGGAAGGAGGCGGGTCGCTGGCCAGAGCGATGTCGCAGGGCAGGTAAGTGCGTGTGAAACTGCCGTAGCAATAATGTTCCCTACGGCAGCTATCACAAGAGATCTGCGACGGGGGCGGGGACTATCTCGCTCGGCATCGCTACAATCGGCTAGCGATGTCGCAGCGTGCAAAGTACCCCTAAGTGTAGTCAGTAGTCACTTGTTAGGGGCAAAACTTTTCTTGTCATGAACATCTATGCCTCTTTTAATGCCTTCCATAATTTTATTTTCCTTGGCAGCAGCTGCCTGACACTAGTCACTCAAGTTGAGTTTGCCGTTCACCCAAAGGCTTTTTCAGTGGGCGATTTACCATTTAGTACACAATTGTAAATTTTATTTCATTTTATTGCATGACCTTACATTTATCTACACTAAATTTCAATAGCCGTTTCTCAGCCCTGACCTCCAGCTTACAATTTTAAATTATCCCTTTTGTTTAACTACCTTGCGGAAAATGTGTCTCACCCATAGCAACCAATGAGAACTTAGCTTTAATTTTCTAAACTGCTCTAGTAAAAGAAAGATTGCTCTGATTGGTTGCTACATGCAACAAAGCCTGGGTCTTTAGGCAGCTTTGATAAATCTGCTTCAATGTATGTGGGGACAATCCGTGTCTGTCTGCCACTATCTATATGGGATACTCTGTGCGTGGCACTATGAATATGGATACTCTGTGTTTGGCACTATGTATATGGATACTCTGTGCTTGGTACTATGTATATGGATACTCTGTGCTTGGCACTATGTAAATGGGTACTCTGTGCTTGGCACAATGTGCATGGATACTCTGTGCTTGGCACTATGTATATGGATACTCTGTGCTTGGCACTATGTAAATTGGTACTCTGTGCTTGGCACAATGTGTATGGATACTCTGTGCTTCGCACTATGTATATAGATACTCTGTGCTTGGCACTATGTAAATGGGTACTCTGTGCTTTGCACTATTTATATGGATACTCTGTGCTTGTCACTAAACTTATAGATAGTCTGTGTTTGTCTCTAAACTTATAGATAGTCTGTGTTTGGAACTATGTATGGGGATAATTTGTGCTTGGCACTATGTATGGAATACTATGCGCTTGACACTATGTATGGAGTCACTCTCTACTTGTCACTATGTATGGGGTACCCTCTGTTTGGCACAATGTGTGGGAATACTCTGTCCTTGGCACTATGTATGAGGATATTCTGTACTTGAAACTATGTATGGGGATACTCTGTGCTTGGCACTAGCATGGGGTCACTCTTTGTTTGTTACTATGCATGGGGTACTCTGTGTTAGTACTATGTTTGTGCATACTCTATGCTTGGCACAATGTATGAAGATACTCTGTGCTTGACACTATGTATGAGGATACTCTGTCCATAGCATTATTCATGGGGATCCTTTGTGCTTGGCACTATACATGGGATACTCTATCCTTGGTACTATGTATATGCATACTCTGTGCTTGGTACTATGTATATAGATACCCTGTGCTTGGAATTATGTATATCGATACTCTGTGCTTTGCACTATGTATATGGATACTCTGTGCTTTGCACTATGTATATGGATACTCTGTACTTGGCAGTATACATAGGTCACTCTCTGCTTGGCAACAAATAGGATAAAACCACTTAAATGCATTATTCACTTGAATTTATGCATGTTTAGTACATTACAATCCGGATTCTGGACTGACTATATCCTGTTTTTTATTCTCTTTCATCAGGATGGTTACACGAGTTTTCCAAACGTCTCGGAACGCCATATCAATCAGTAGAAAGATTTGATACATTTTCCAATGGTAGCACACACTCCAATGGTAGTCATGGGGTAAATCAATCAGGATTGGAATTAGCTGGTGGACCTTCTCTCCGGAGTTCTTATATCACGTCTTTATATTTTGCTCTCAGCAGCCTTACTAGTGTAGGATTTGGGAATGTGTCTGCCAACACAGATGCCGAAAAGATCTTCTCTATCTGCACCATGCTGATTGGAGGTAAGATGAGATCCTGTTGACATGTATAGGAAGTCAAAATATATACTAGTGCTATTTTCATTGTAGATGCTAAAATGAATTAACAGTTAGTACATTATTGGACCCTAGAAGACATCTTTAAGAAACTAGCCAACATAATCCCATAAACAAACAATATAGTGTGGCAGAATTTTTAGACTGTAGATGGCTTTTCGCCTTTTCAAAATATATCCGATATGCATAGAACTTGGGTCTAGACTTTAAAATAATGTAACTATCAGCAATGAGATGGTGCAGGCTCTTGTATAAGCCCATCTAGCGAAATATCTCCAACTATATTTTTTAGAGTTTGAGTTTCAGAATAATTTATCATGAACATTAATGTTCCTCCACTTGTGACAACGTACGCATCCATTTCATGGAATTTTTCCCATTGTAAAGTTCTACAGTGAATAACAATTGAGAACCTGACTACGGTTTCCAATGTGCAATTTAGAGGGCTTCAAATCCTATTGTATGTAATGTAAATGCAGAAATTGTTCCTTCAGCGCCTGCAGCAATTTCAGCTCCCGCTATTTTCATGTCAGACGTTCACAATGTTTTGAAACAGTAAAAGTGGTTACATTGTGTTCTCCTAAACAGTTTGTAGGCATCACCTGAGAAACATCTCAGGTTTTTGATTTTTTCATCTCAGCAGGGCCTCCAAGTTGTTTTGGTAGGACGTACATAATTGCTCCATCAGCATGCAAAATAGAGATCAGCGCAAAACTCTGTTTAGAACTTATGGGTGCTTTTTGTGAAGCTCTCCAAACTAATTAAAAACTAGAACTCTAAAAACACAAAATCTAATATACTTTGCGAAGGATTAGTCAAAAGGTTGTCCTTTTGGATCTGCCTAAGACCCTTAAAGGGGTGGTTCACTAGTTAGCATTACTGGCCACATCGATATAATGTTGAGAAACAAGGTTTTTCTCAAATACCTTGTGTTGGCAATAGGGCTTGTGAGTGGTGCTATTGCGGTCTGCTCATCCTCATCATGTGACCCCTGGGCTCTGTGATCTCTGATGTCCGGTGATGTTACATCAACTTCCAGTTGACACCACCAAGGCCAGCCCCAGTTCTTTGTGAGTGACTGGGCTGTGGACGGTGTTTCACTACTCATCACAACCCAACGTCACAGCCCAGCCTCTCCCTGCTGCCTCCTTCACTGCAGAGCGCCGCAAGCAGGAGTGATGCTTGGCTGTGATGAGAAACGGTGCCCACATCCCAGTCATTCACGGAGACTGGGTCCCGCCTCGGTGATGTCAGGTCAACTGGAAGTTGACGTGACATCACCAGACATCAGAGGTCACGGAGCCAGGGAGTCATGCGATGGGCATGAGCGGACCGCAGTAGCGCCGCTCACAGGCACCATTGCTAACACAAGGTATTTGAGAGAAGCCTTGTTTCTCAATTTTATATTGATGTGGCTTGGAAAACTGAGGGTGAACCATCCCTTTAAGGGACTGCCCAGTTTAGAAAATACATTTGCATACACTTTTAGAATTATGAGTCAATAGAACTTTGCTCAGGGTCCTAATTTTTGGTTACAAACGGCGTCTCTTGCCTTGGAGGACCTTGTCCTACATTATAGTCAACCTATTTGTACAATTAGACCTATGTAATGTTAAATTTCCCCTTTTCTTGGTTCTGTAGGGACATTTTACACTTACTGTTAGGTTTCCCTACAGAGAGATTTTTATTTTGGTCTCTTTTATGTACTTGCTAGTCTGCTTCTCTATAATTTCAGTGTTATGTTCAGTAATACAGAAAAAAAGGAGAATTGTAGGGTCCATTATTACATTTTATTCCAGAACTCTTTATTTTTTTACTCAAAGGGCTGCTAAGCTTAACAGTAAAGGAAAAATATATACACAATATAGATAGTAATGTTTTATATAAATGCACTAAAAAGGCAATGTAAAAAAAATGCATGAAAAGGTCAAATTGATAGTCCCAATTTCTATTTTCACTGGGTCTCAGGCAGGTTAGGTTACTTTGTGTTGTTGACTCATTATTTTTCCATTGAATTATTTTGGTCTTGCTCTTTTGTTCAGCACTTATGCATGCAGTGGTATTTGGCAATGTGACTGCCATCATTCAGAGGATGTATTCTCGACGGTCTCTTTACCACACCCGTACTAAGGACCTGAAGGATTTTATACGAGTGCATCGTATGCCCAAGCCACTTAAGCAGAGGATGCTGGAGTGTTTCCAAACTACATGGTCAGTCAACAATGGCATTGATGCCAATGAGGTATGTGAGATGGATGTGGTGAGAGCCATTTAGTAGTGCAATATGGGTAATGCTTCAGTAGGTACTTGGCAATGACACATGGGTGGCTACCAGACTGTTCCTTATGTCACTGATGGACCAACTATTATGAAAAATGAAGAGGTGTATAGTATAACTTTAGACTAAGTTTAGTAAAAATTTATCCATCCCAAAGTGATAATGGGTGTACTAAAATAATGAGCCATTGAAACTCTATTAAAACTTCAAAATGGCAGGATGAATATTTAGATGCAACCAGTGTTGGCACTAATAGAAATTGCTGGAAACAGTAAATTACCATCAAGACAGACATCCAGATGTCTTACTTAGGGTACCTTCACACTTAGCGATGCAGCAGCGATCCGACCAGCGATCTGACCTGGTCAGGATCGCTGCTGCATCGCTACATGGTCGCTGGTGAGCTGTCAAACAGGCAGATCTCACCAGCGACCAGTGAACAGCCCCCAGCCAGCAGCGACGTGCAAGCGACGCTGCGCTTGCACGGAGCCGCCGTCTGGAAGCTGCGGAGACTGGTAACTAAGGTAAACATCGGGTATGGTTACCCGATGTTTACATTAGTTACCAGCGCACACCGCTTAGCTGTGTGTGCAGGGAGCAGGGAGCCGCGCACACTGAGCGCTGGCTCCTTGCTCTCCTAGCTACAGTACACATCGGGTTAATTAACCCGATGTGTACAGCAGCTACATGTGCAGAGAGCCGGAGCCGGCAGCACAGGCAGCGTGAGAGCTGCAGAGGCTGGTAACTAAGGTAAATATCGGGTAACCACCTTGGTTACCCGATGTTTATCTTGGTTACAAGCTTACCTCAGCTGCCAGACGCCGGCTCCTGCTCCTCTGCTAGCTTCATTTGTCGCTCTCTCGCTGTCACACACCGTGATCTGTGTGTCACAGCGGGAGAGCGCCTTTGAAGAAAACGAACCAGGGCTGTGTGTAACGAGCAGCGATCTCGCAGCAGGGGCCAGATCGCTGCTCAGTGTCACACACAGCGAGATCGCTAATGAGGTCACTGCTGCGTCACAAAAAGCGTGACTCAGCAGCGATCTCGGCAGTGAGCTCGCTGTGTGTGAAGCACCCCTTATTATAGTTGACAGATCTAAGCACAATGATATGTAAATGAAGGATACATTGAAACAAGTCACCAGTAGAGATGAGCGAACCTGAGGTTCAGTGTTTGTACCAAACACAGACTTTACAACAAAAACAGAGTTCGGGTGCTTTACCTATGCAAACCACCCTCATGAGCATCACTGTGCTCGGGGTACGCTGAGTACGTAGCCCAGTGTGAGCCGCTTGCAGTGTCCAAACGGCTCACACTGGGGGTAACAACAGCGTGATTGGATGTAGTGTGCAGCAAACAAAAAAAATATAAAAACCTTGCCAACCCTCCCCCGGAACTGATCTGTTTATGGCTGGTTGCATGTGGTTGGAGAGTCGAAGTGCCCAATTAGTGACTTCCATTGGGGGTTTAGGTCATGTCCGGGTCCCAAACGAAATTTTACTTAAAGTCTTCCTGAAACCGCCGAACCAAACTTTCACGGGTCCGCACATCTTTAGTCAGCAGATTTGGCAATTTTTTGGTTTGAAAACCAAACAAAAAAATGGTTGGTGGACCTCTCAGGATTCCTGTTTTGTTAATTCACATAATCGTGGTTGGGGTCTTATTATAATTGTAACAGGCATAAAATATTTGTTTTGAGCACTTCTTTGATCTTCAGAAAGACTTTCATGTAGCTTCACAATTCCAGCTGTGTGCTACAAACACTTTTGGAAATTTATCCCACTGCCCAAATCGATTGTGGTCTCTCTCGCAGATTATTATTGAAGACTTTGTTTTACTGGAGAAGATGAATCTTTTTCTTATTCACAGAAGACTCCTATTGTCAGATAAAAAGAAAAGCTTTGCACACTGAGGCCATGTAATTCCACCACGTGGATTCGAGATGACATAATAGCATCTCCCGTTGCCGGAGGCTGCTTGTATCTGCGGAGAGCCCAGCACAATAGAAACAACCATTGTCACTCTCAGGACATACATTGATACAGAGCAGTCTACACTGTCATCGACTGGTGTATTGGCTATAATTATCCCAAAGAGGCCAATAGACCTGTCACATCTCTTTTATATGTTATATTTATACTAAACTACTTTTCTGCAATAGTGTTTATGGAGTTTTATTTGCTTTTCAGCATAGCATATAAACATATATATTACAATTTTATGGTCCCCATGTTACATTGAAATATATACATTTGGCATTTTTATTACTTTCTAGGTTGTCTTTTATGAGAATATTGATTGCATTACTGGCTAGGATGTATGGTAGACCTTTTTCAAATCTGTACCGACCCTTGTTTTTTTGTTTTCCTGTTTAGCTTCTTAGGGATTTTCCTGACGAACTGAGAGCTGACATAGCGATGCATCTTAACAAGGAAATCCTCCAGCTGCCAATATTCGAGTCTGCCAGTCGAGGCTGTCTGCGTTCTCTATCTCTTAGCATTAAAACCTCTTTTTGCGCCCCAGGAGAATATCTGATCAGGCAAGGGGATGCTTTACAAGCCATATATTTTGTTTGCTCGGGATCTATGGAGGTGCTGAAGGACAATACTGTTCTTGCCATCTTAGGTGAGAACAATGAGGCATTCTTCTTTGCAAAGACCAACTATTAGATTGGAAAGCATGATAACATTTTTAGGAATAAATGAGTTACAACAATAACCATAAAGATTGCTCTGGGGATGGGTGATTTTATAGAAAATATCACGGAATGACAAAAACAACAATTTTATAACCGAGTTTATGGAACTGACCTACAAGTAAAGCAGATTGCCTGTCGGCAGTCTATGGGTTTTATGTGACAATCTGCATATAACTTGTAAATTCTAGTAGTAAGTAAATGGTTGCAGCTTTGTAAAAGGCATATTTAGGGTGACTCTGCTGAATGTGAATTTTTCATAGTGACCTTGCTTTGTATTTTTGGATCCCTCTTGTATGAACACATTCATTAGAGCAGTCTCAGCTCAACTAATAATATGTAAAGCAGAGCATTCACTTAGCATTTCCAGGCTGCTTATAATGGAAGTTCCAGCTGCTTTTCTCTGCCAGACGGAGGGCTAGCTTTCTTCGCTGCCTTTGTAACCCTACTGTTCTCCCGAGAACCCTATAATGAAAACATAACCTGGATCTGTAATGTATTTTCTTTTTGATACATGGAAGGGATGGATAAAGCTGTGCATTTGTGAGCAGGATAATGTTGCTGAAGGTTCAATAACTGGCACTTCACTCTGATCACTCTTGCTACATTATTGTTGAGGAGGGAATTGAGGGGCGAGGGAGCATGGAGGAAAATATGCAGTGCTTGGGACACTAGGGTGAAGGCAGGGAGTATGATGTAAGCTACATTCCCACCATGAGTACTGTATTTGGTGAGTTTTTGATGTTGCAGAATTTCTGCACCTTTAGACCCCACTATAGCTTTTTATACAGCCTGATCAGATCTCATAGTTTGCACTGACGAGGGACAATCATCCTGAATCACTGTGTCTGCAAATTGAGGTTCTGATCTGGCATAAATCCTAAGACTTGTTAAAGGGTTACTTTTGACTTTTGAAATTGCTACCTCCAATAGGTGGTACCAGAATTTGTCTTCTTCCTCCCTGAAGAGACATCTTGCACCTATTACTTAAATTAAGCTACTTGTTTTTATTGTTTTTTTAACACATTTTTTACTCTTGCTGTGGTTTTTGTCTCTTGTTGGTATGTCATGCTTTAAATAAAGCTTTTTTTTATACTTCCTGGTATTTGCTTTTGATAAAACTTTATTGATATACTTAGGTGCGGATTACATATGTTTTTGATGCTTTCCCACAATGGAAAATATATGCGGGTTTTTAACATTTGGAATTTCAGCATCTAATGCAAGTCTATGGGTAATATTTGCACAGAAAACTCAGCATATCAGAAAGAGAAATTGACAAGTTGCGGATTTGAAACACCGCAGGTCAGATTACGCTGAGTAGAATAGAAGCACAGAGGGCGGGAGATTTCTATAAATCCCATCCACTTTGCTGGCTGCGTTTTTGATGCAGCATCAAAAACTCACCAAAGACTCACCGTACACAACCTAAGGCCCCCTCCACAGTTCTGTGCTTCCAGTATTTGTTGTATCCATTCTTTTCGCGAACACCACACGTACCCATTATAATCTATGGGGCAGCTCACATATCCGTGTTATTACAGTCTGCGTGTCCATGAAAAACACATGGAGATATGTCCATTTTTTTCTGGCAGCACGGATGACAAGGGCCAATACAAATCTATGTGTCCGTGAAAAATCCATAGAGCACATGAATGGCATCAGTGCACAGTCCGTATGCTGTAAGCGTTTAACATTGCAAAGTATAGGAGAAGCCTTCAAATGTATTTATCCATCCGTGAAAAACACAGATTACATACTGATGGTAAAAAATGGACAGACGGATAACAAAACGATGCAAAACACTGATGACATTGGTACCATTTTTTATCCTACATGTTTTATACAAACGTGTGAAGTATTCTTAAAGCATAGCTTTCGTTTTAATTTTTATTTCATAGATCATTATTGCAGATGAAAATAAGTAACTTTGCAATATTTCTTATCAGACAAATCTGCTTCTTTCTCTGCCAGAATTGACCAGTCATTATCAAAATTCTCAATTTTGAGATAAAATCTGTATTCAGTGAAGACTTTCCCATTACTGAGATAGGAGATGGCAGCTGGTGCTGATGAGATTCTATGTAGTTAAAAAAGGGCAAAGCCCTGCCTCTAGCTCCTCCCTCTGCATCTAGCTCCTGCCCCTCCCCTCATCATAGACTTTCCTCAGTAACAGATTTTACCCCAGAATTGAGAATTTTGATAATGACTGATCAATTCTGGCAGAGCAAGAAGCAAATTTGTCTGATAAGATTTATTACAGAGTTGCATATTTTCATGTGTACTATTAATTTATGAAATAAAAATTAAAAAGATGGTTATGATTTAAGGAAAAGAGAGGTGTTAATAATGGTTCTGAAAGGCGTGGCTGCTCATCAATCACAATTGGAACAACTGGCAGAAATGAGGAGAGAAAAGTGGGAAGATTTTATGCATACTGATTAATTCAGCCAATACTTTTTTTTGCCTGCCGCTATCCTCTTAAGAAAGTTTGAACATTACTGTTTAGCCATTCTTATAAATTACTACCGTACCTATAAACAAAATAAAATGAAAAAAAAAATAATAAAATAAAATAAAGAGAAAAAAATGCTAACGGAGAAGATAGAATAATATAATATATTTTGTAACAGTTTTTTATCAAGATATAGGAACATTTTTATTACATGGATATGTAATATGGAGCTTATAAGATATGACTTATAAATTAAAGGGATTGTCCACTACTTGAACAACCCCTTCTCATTCCCCTTGTTCGCCCCCGTAAAAGTAAATAAGCTTATACTCACCTCTGGTGCGGCCGTAGTTCCAGCTGCGTTCCCGAGGCGAATGTGACATTGTTATGACATGCGAGTCCCGCGACTAACCAGTGCCGGCTTCCTTCTCCCGGACATTTCAGCAGGAGGTCAGTGCAACACTTACAACCTGCTCAAATGTCCAAAGGCAGTGAGAAGGAAGCCAAGAGCTGATTGGACGGTGGCTCATGTGTCATAACACTGTCACGTGGGAACGAGACTTTAGACATCGCTTGTTCCGCGGCCGCCCCAGAGGTGAGTATAGGCTTATTTATTTTTATGTGGGCGAACAAGGGGAATGAGAAGGGGTTGTCCAAGTGGACAACCCCTTTAATGCTTTGCATCGATTTCCTGACCAAATGTTATCATATCCTTCATTTTTAAAGTATAACAGTCAAAGCATTTCATGCAAGGTCTTCTCTAGTTTTGTCTCTAGCAAACTTATGAATTCAGTAAGGGGTATAGTAAAAATGTTGTACAAATTTATCACGACACAATAAAAGCAACTGTGTTGTCCATGAATACTTTGGTGATAAAAAACAAAATATGACTCTGTCTCTCTGATCTTTCCAGGAAAAGGAGATTTGATCGGTTCAGACAATCTCAACAAGAACTGGGTGATTAAGACCAATGCTAATGTGAAAGCCTTAACCTACTGTGATCTGCAGTACATCAGTCTGAAGGGTCTTCGGGAGGTCTTAGAGCTCTATCCAGAATACTCCCAAAAATTTATCTCTGAAATCCAGCATGACCTCACCTACAATCTCCGGGAAGGCAGTGAGGCAGACGTAAGTTTAGCTGTTTTGTTCTGGTGGTAATATTATAGTTTTCAATAACATCAATCATTACAATTCTTTTTGGGAAATAAAAAAGGAAGAACTGCGACAACAACGCCAATGAATGAAAGTGGTAAGCTTTATTGAACACAGGGTAGGTGAGTGGCGGCACAATACAAGTGAGACTACAGGTCACAGTAAGTCCAGAATCTATTGGTCAATAAAATATCAGTAGAAAAATGCTCAAAAAATGAATAAGCATAATAATATCCCTAAACCACAATTGATATAGGGGACAACAAGGTACACCAACCAAAAGGAGCTATGTGAATGTCACATGATGGGAGTGGGAGTCAGTAATGAGGAGCATGGTATAAGGATTTACTAGTTACCAGATGCTCATGAGATATAAACAAACCTCAAAGGGCACAGACTGGGCCACACCAACCCCCACCAAGGTAATATAAGTGAGTAGACCACATTGCTAGAGAGACTAAGATGGTGACATACCTTGAGGGAAAATCCTGGAACACGCTGGGACCTGCGTCTGCCCCATGTAGGGGGTGGGCAGACCCCTTACAAAGGAGCCTGGAATGTTGATGCTGTTGAATAAAAATGTTTTTATTGTATTGTATGTATATTGGGTTAGGGTACCCCCTAGTGGCCGGGTGGGACGGCTGTCACCACAGTGGAGAGGAGGAGCCGGCAGAAGCAAGGGGAGGGACAAGAAGTGTTGCGGAGAAAAGTGTGAGAGGAGAAGGCAGTTGGTTGTGGGACGGGAGAGAAGAAGCAGAGCAGGGGCAGAGTGTGGGAGCTGGATAAAGGAGAAGCCGGAGAGTGAAGGAGCGGGCGGAATCTCAAGCGCGAAGCAGACCGGTGTGGGTCCGGTTTGTGAGTAGCCATAGTGGGAGCCGGGTGAAGCAAAGTAGCCGGGCACATCCCCACTGGAGAGGACGTCAAGGGCAGGTTTCCCCCAGCTAAAGCAGTGTACAACCATCTATATCTGCATGTCTGCCGGTTGTGTGAAGAAGCTGTGAACAATAAAGCTGCTTTCTGATTTCACTGGAACACGTCTGAAGAGTGTTTTGTTACGTCGGACAACCGTTGCACCACCACACTCTGCCCCCACCATGACATCTCCTGTCCTCAAAGTGACGGCGGAACCAGGGGTAAGCCTGATAGCAAGGGCCACGACTACAAGCCCGGAGGCACCCCTGGCACCCCGTTACATGTGGCGTAGTCGGCAGGATGCGAATTCCATGCGAAGGGCCCCGACCCGGGAAGACGGAGACCAAGTGGTGCCTAGGGCACAGGATCCGGATTATTGGAAAAGAGTCCCGATCCCATGGTGGGAAGAAGAAGCAGTGCCTGCAGCGTTGGACCGGTCACAAGATGGCGGCAAGATGGCCGTCGTCTTCAAGGACGCAGAAAGCGCGCGAAAAGTTGGTGCCAAAAGAAGAGCCTGGGGCTGGCCGGTGCCGAAAAAGAAGTTCGGAGTACTCCGCCCATAGAGGGGAGGTGCCGGTCCCAGGGCACGAAGGAAGACATGGGAAGTGGGCGGTGTTCCAGAGAAAAAGAAGAACCGCCGCGGAGGGGTCGACCTAATGTGTGAGACTGGGGGTGGAGTATACCCAAGAGCGGGAAAAACAGGCCCGCCTCCACTTCCTCCAGCATCTCCACCGACCCTGACGCCCTTACTTCTGACTTGTGCTACAGGCAAGATGGAGAATCCTGAGGGACAACACGATGCATCGGTTGCGCCTGGTCTGGAGAGAAGCTACCAGAAGCAGATTGCGGCTGTGTCTGCGGAGGGATTTCCCGCTCACTTGCTGGCTGTACCCGGAGGACCGGGACGGGCCACAAAAGTGACCTGGGTGACAACGTGGGACGCTGTGACCGGAGAGACCACGACTGAGGTCAGAGCGACATACACCGCTCAGCTGCCATCAGGAAACCGGCTCTTGGGAACCCCATACCTGGAGACACCCCCGCCCGTCGCGGTGAGACCCTCGACACCCGTTCCAGTCCCGGCTCCGGAAGAAGAACACGCCCGGAAGCTAGAAAGGGACAACTGGGGCTTCTTTTGGGACCCAATACAGCCGTCACCCCTACCTCAACGGAAGTCCCCGTCACCAGAACCGGACCCGGTACAGGAGCGACTGCTTGCCGAGACCGTGGCCCGGGAAATGATGGCTGGTTCCCGGAGCGAGGAGTTCGAGCAGCAGTGCACCACAGGAATTGTGGTGAAGTTTAATCAGAAGGAGGGTTACGGCTTCATCAAGGATGAAGAAACCGGCGATGACTACTTTTATAACAGAGTGAAGGCCTACCCCAGCGCCTGCATACGTTATATCCGGGGGAAAAGGTCTGGTTTATGCGAGAGGTGGGATGCCGAGGCCTCTTTGCCGTCGGCGTAACCCGGATGCCTACCTCACAAGAGGCTGCTCAATGGCAGCAAGAATTGGAGTGGGAGGAATGCCAGTACCGGTGGCGGTCGCAGCCAAGACCGGTGCTAGCTGAAACTTCCCACCCGAGACGCACCTTGGCCGTAACTCCTGAAGTGAAGCCCAGACTGACCGCTGACCCGGAGAAGGGAACCCCGGCGGTGCTGGCTATTAACCAGAACATCAACATGCATCCGGTAATTGTCATGGACATACCTCAGCCGCCTTGTGCAGCGACCCCGGCACCCCCATCGGGGGTTGAGGAGACCAAGGCACCGGAGCCCACTGTCGGTTATGAGCCCTTCCAGAGGCTGCGCCGGCTACCCGGCCAGTCCTTGTCGGACTATGTGAGGGCCCAACGAGCGGAATGGAAACGGGCTCTGCACCCGGAGTGAAGTGTTTTGATCGGCTTGTTTGAAGACTGGCGTTGTTTTGAACCGGAAGAAGTTTTATTGTTTATCACCGTTTAAGCTGCTGAGCCCAGAGAGAGCCTGCTGCTGGACTGAGCCAGGGGCTCCCTCCGCGTCATTAAGAAGAAGTTCTTGCTGAGTTGTATTCCTGCCGTTTACCATCTAAGACCGGGAGTGCTGCAAAAGCCTCCAGGCGGAAAACTCCACTAAGACCGGGAGTGCCAGCCGACGGCCTCCGGGCACGACAAAGACCGGGAGCTTCCAGGAGGAACTCCGGGCGCCGGACTGGTGCGCCCCTTGCGGTTGCCCAAAGGTGACCTTGGTTGTAATTTTATGGAAATGATGTTGTTTCCTTTTTATGTGTGGTTTTGGATGCATGCCTTGCCGGGAGGCTCAGGCTTTAAGAGGGGAGGTATGTAGGGGGTGGGCAGACCCCTTACAAAGGAGCCCGGAATGTTGATGCTGTTGAATAAAAATGTTTTTATTGTATTGTATGTATATTGGGTTAGGGTACCCCCTAGTGGCCGGGTGGGACGGCTGTCACCACAGTGGAGAGGAGGAGCCGGCAGAAGCAAGGGGAGGGACAAGAAGTGTTGCGGAGAAAAGTGTGAGAGGAGAAGGCAGTTGGTTGTGGGACGGGAGAGAAGAAGCAGAGCAGGGGCAGAGTGTGGGAGCTGGATAAAGGAGAAGCCGGAGAGTGAAGGAGCGGGCGGAATCTCAAGCGCGAAGCAGACCGGTGTGGGTCCGGTTTGTGAGTAGCCATAGTGGGAGCCGGGTGAAGCAGAGTAGCCGGGCACATCCCCACTGGAGAGGACGTCAAGGGCAGGTTTCCCCCAGCTAAAGCAGTGTACAACCATCTATATCTGCATGTCTGCCGGTTGTGTGAAGAAGCTGTGAACAATAAAGCTGCTTTCTGATTTCACTGGAACACGTCTGAAGAGTGTTTTGTTACGTCGGACAACCGTTGCACCACCACACTCTGCCCCCACCATGACATCTCCTGTCCCCAAAGTGACGGCGGAACCAGGGGTAAGCCTGATAGCAAGGGCCACGACTACAAGCTCGGAGGCACCCCTGGCACCCCATTACACCCATTTGGGAAATGTAGATTGCCATGGAAGGAGTATGAGAAAAGTGATTCAAATAGCCGATATCTGTGTAGTCAATTTTCCTTGTCAATTTTGTGCGAAAACCATCTGTGGATGGAAAATGTGTGACTATACAAAGAATTTGTGATTTTAGCGTCAGGTCAGGTCTAAAGTGTATTTTATGTATGTGAACATTCTGTGTTATGCTGGAATCTTACTTTGAAAGTACAGCAATTATAGAAGTGAGACAAAAGAAATCAATGAAAGTTGGTTCTTTCTCGGGAAGAAAATGATACTTGTTCAATGATTATAATGATGTTCAGTCCATGATAAAAGTATTGATAGAAAAGACTTCTATTATGTAGTTGCCTATAATTCCCATTGTAATGCTCATTGTAGACGTGTTCATTTTTTATCCTCTTCCTTGCTTCTTTTCTAAGTTAGTAGCTTGGGATTTTAAGGCAATTAAAGTTCTCAAAAATCCTCTTGGGTTCATATCTTGTGGCCGCAGTGTGTTTCTTGCAGTAATCACTCCATTGTTTTTATTGCCGTTTTTGAAAACCATGGGAAGTCGATGCACCTTTGCCGCGATTGGCTTAAAAAAAAAATACATGGCAGCTGCAACGTGTGAACACAGCCGTAGGCAACGTTCCCATGAAAATGTTTAAATTGATTTGTTCAGATTTGTATATTCGGCCATTGTGCTGTGTGTTCAACAGTCAACGCACTGATCCATCAATAACCTGTACCTAGCAATATTTCATATGGACCAATAGTCCATGTAAATAAATTGCAGTATGCACTAGTTTGTCCATTTTACATTTTCTACTAGGCTTAGTGCAGGCTAACAGGAGGTAGCGCCTGCACCTGTGCTCTATGCAGATGAGCATACAGGGCTTGTCACATCTGCAATTTGTGCATGTGACTGGCCTGAATCTTAGTAGAGCAGTGTCAGACCAGCCTTTTTGCTTACACATAGTGGTACAAAAATTCCCAGCAAAATACCGCTGCAAATTATCTTAATAAGATTGTGATTAAAGGGGTACATAAATTAGTAATAAGTAAATTAGTAATTAGTAATAAGTAAATTGTAATAAGTAAATAAATTGCTTTGATTAGTTAGGCAGCATGAAAATAAGCAAGTTTGCAATTGACTTGATTTTTCTATCTACTGTACTGTCATTCTAATGAAATGGAAGCTTTTATCTTCCATAGTGTACAGCTGGTTTCCATGCAGCAATGCCTTTACTGCTTGCCCAGAATCTTTGCAAAGTAGCTATATTCTAGGAGAGAATTTAACTGTTACGTAGCATCCACTTCTCCGCAGACAATTGATTTCTATACAGCAGTCAGCTCCTCGCTTCTCTCCCTATCACTGTTAGCTTCTGACCAAACGTCTGCAATAAATCTCGCTCTTTTCAGTCCTATTGCTTCACAACCCCTGCCCTCAGCATCACAGCTGGGTTCTCACTGTCCCGTGGGCATTCTTTCAAGGGAAGGTATCATCAAAAAAAAAAAAATAATAACTGAAAAAATGTAAAGTAATAATGTTTAAATGTTTTGTTTAAATATTATTATTTTTTTTAATTGTGCAAAATATAAAAAAAAAAAATTAAAAAGTTTGATATATTCCACTGTTAAACACTAGGGGAAGCAGCTTCTGAAATCCTACTGAATTTCCACTGTATAAAAAGCTCAGATTACAGCCTACCGTAAAGTGGGCGGAGTCTGCTCTCCTGTGTGGGATGGCACACCTCCCTCTCCTAATCTGAGTGTTTACAACAGATAACAGAGAATGACATGTGACAATGACACAGTGCACAGCCATTTTCCTGGTGACCAGAAATGTCTAAAGTGTCACCAAGGACAGCAGGAGTATCACACAGGATAGGATTAGATACACTGCTCTGCAGACAGTATCACACAGGATAGGATTAGATACACAGCTCAGCAGACAGTATCACACAGGATAGGATTAGATACACAGCTGTGCAGACAGTATCACACAGGATAGGATTAGATACACAGCTGTGCAGACAGTATCACACAGGATAGGATTAGATACACTGCTCTGCAGACAGTATCACACAGGATAGGATTAGATACACAGCTCAGCAGACAGTATCACACAGGATAGGATTAGATACACAGCTGTGCAGACAGTATCACACAGGATAGGATTAGATACACAGCTGTGCAGACAGTATCACACAGGATAGGATTAGATACACAGCTCAGCAGACAGTATCACACAGGAGAGGATTAGATACACAGCTCAGCAGACAGTATCACACAGGATAGGATTAGATACACAGCTCAGCAGACAGTATCACACAGGATAGGATTAGATACACAGCCCTGCAGACAGTATCACACAGGATAGGATTAGATACACAGCTCAGCAGACAGTATCACACAACATAGGATTAGATACACAGCCCTGCAGACAGTATCACAGGATAGGATTAGATACACAGCTCAGCAGACAGTATCACACAGGAGAGGATTAGATACACAGCCCTACAGACAGTATCAGACAACATAGGATTAGATACACGGCTGAGCAGACAGTATCACACGACAGGATTAGATACACAGCTCAGCAGACAGTATCACACGACAGGATTAGATACACAGCCGTACAGACAGTATCACACAGGAGAGGATTAAATACACAACCCTGCAGACAGTATCACTGGTACACACACAGGTACTCACATGCAGTGGCGCGCGCACACACACACACAATCACCCCTGATGGGGACCTTGTGCCACACACACACACACAATCACCCCTGATGGGGACCTTGTGCTACACACACACACACACACACACACACAATCACCCCTGATGGGGACCTTGTGCCACACACACACAATCACCCCTGATGGGGACCTTGTGCTACACACACACACACACACACACACACAATCACCCCTGATGGGGACCTTGTGCTACACACACACACACACACACACACACACAATCACCCCTGATGGGGACCATGTGCCACACACACACACACACACACAATGATCCCTGATGGGGACCTTGTGCCACACCCACACACACACACATACACAATCACCCCTGATGGGGACCTTGTGCTACACACACACACACACACAATCACCCCTGATGGGGACCTTGTGCCACACACACACACACAATCACCCCTGATGGGGACCTTGTGCCACACACACACACACCTTTCACATCATTCCTCCCTGTGACCTCCGGTGGGCGATCCAGGCAGCTGTGCTGCATGCCATCCTCCCCTGCGTCCGGCCGACATTTCACACATCCGATTGCATACACTCACACACACTCACGACATCGCACATACCTATACAATCGCGCACACACTCACAATATCCGGAGATATCACATGCTTCCCATGTGATCCTCTCGCAGGTCCTGGAAGCTCACTGCACAGCATCGCAAGCACCGACACACACTCACAATCACCCCTGATGGGGACCTTGTGACAGACAAACAGACAGACACACACACACACACCAGCGGCGGGCAGAGCGGGGACTTGGGAGAATGGAGGGAGAGGGGTGTCATTGGAGACGGTAACGGCGGGGGGGAGGGGCGGTGTCAGTAGCTGGGGCAGAGCAGGGGCTGGGGAGAAAGGAGGGATGGGATGTCATCGGAGACAGTAACGAGGGGAGGGGAGGCGGCCCGTACTCACACATCCCGGCGGGTGACAGGGGTAAAGTGGAGCAAACACCACACGCTGTGAGCTCCACAATAATGGCACTGAACTCCTCCCTCTGTTGTGTTCTGGACAGCCCAGGGGGCGCATCCAGGTCACAGCAGACGCCCACTGTAACGTATGGCATGGGGTCGGAGCCCGACTATCAGAGTCTATGCACAGGGGCTGCCATAAAGGAAGGAGTTACTGTCGTTACACACACAGCAAATCCAGCATGGCAGCCCCCAGTGCCTCCAGTAAAATAAGAATTACATAAAAACTAAATAAGCTGCGATTTTCATTTTGTATTAGAAATACTTGATTTCATAATTACTATTTTTAATACAAAAATAAAAAACCGCGACACCTTCCCTTTAAATGTCCTGTCATCTCTATGTATAATTGTAGTGCTAAAAGTGTAGACTCAGAACAAATCACTGATAAGATGAATGTGTTACAGCAAAACTTGTGCTGAGCTTTATAGTTCCTTTATCACTCAAGGAGGAATACCCACCCTGCCAGATACGAGGAAGTGAGGAGACTGTAAAGAGATTTCATAGCTCTGAGCTACATAAATGATAACTTGAGAATACCTCTTTAAGAGTAAGGACTTATTCACATGATCAATGTCAAATTTGTACAATTTTGATTGTGAGAAATCTCAGATTTTTCAATTAGTTTATATTAATTTTTCATGTATATTTCCTTGTAAGTCTGTATGGCCTTTTTAGTTCCTTCTTTATCCTTCTTACACCATCTTCTCTATTCATATTAATTGATTATCTTAAAATTAGATCCATTAAATGCAACACATAAAGTATGAATGCATTTGATGTCTTGATGAATCGAGGCTTAGCTGTGTAAATTCCTAACCATATTCAGAATTGTTTGTTTTTTTATGTACTATAAAAAAAACCTCTGCAATTGCTTGTGCAGGTCATGGTCCAAACAGGTTTTAAGAATTTTGAATGTCTATGATGAATGTTTCTATTTGCTGTCAGGAAATATCTTGAAAGTGGGTTTAGATTGGTGACTATGAGCTGCGGCCACCACCACTGGGTTCTTATATACAGTATTCTAACATGCTGTATATAAGAGCCCAGGCCGCTGTGTAGAACGTTAAAAATCACTTTATAATACTCAACTAAACGGTTGGTGCGGTACAGACTGGTCGGATAGGTATCTACGTTCTCCGGGTCCAGTGCCTCCTCTTTCGGCCATCTTTGTCCTCCTTCTTCTGAAGCCTGGGTGCATGACGCATCCTATGTTATGCACACAGGCTGGCATTAATGTCCCACTCATGCGCACTGTAATACTTTGACCAGTCTTGCTCAGGGCAGATCAAAGTGCGCCTGGGCGGGATCTCAATGCCGGCCTGTGTGCATGACATAGGATGCATCATGCACCCAGGCTTCAGAAGAAGGAGGACAAAGAAGGCCGAAAGAGGAGGCACTCGACCCGAAGAACGAAGACACACATCCGACTGGTTTGCACTGCACCAACCGTTAGGTGAGCATTATAATGTGATTTTTACGTTCTACACAGCGGCCTGGGCTATTATATACAGCATGTTAGAATGCTGTATATAGGAGCCCACTGGTGGTGACCGCAGCTTATAGGCCCCAAATCTTGTGACAGGTTCCCTTTAAAAATGTGAAAGTTGCAGAACTCATTAGGCGGCGACTAGATTCTCATCCGCTTCTCATAACACTTTATTAATGATCTTTTGAGAGGAGCAGAAGAGAATTAAGTCAACACCTGACCACAAGATTGCATACTGGTTGTCATGTGACTTTAACTTGATCTGGTAACATAGGGGAATCCTGACAGTGTGCACAATTCACACTGTCAGGATCCTCCAATCTGCAGTCAGATAAAGTCACTGCGGAAATGTAACTGAAGCCATAAAACCTCTTTAACCTGATTAAGAAAATAAAACAAAAACAAACTGTTCAAAATATGTATTAATACTTCTGACTCTTATTGTTTCATTTTGTCTGTGGGGTACAGTAAACAGAGTGAATATTGGGCAGACAGTCTTCAATTGAAAGATCACACAATAGGATTTTCCATCATACGGTATTTGAAAGTCTCTGAGCTATAAAGCAATCCTTTCCTCAGACTGCACCGTGCATACGGCACTAGAGGACGCAAGGTTTACAGACATGAAAGATGCCTGAAGCAGCATAGGTGTCAGCAAAAATCTCATCTGTGTGATCAGTGGTGTAATTACTATATTTGGATCAGTCTTCATTCATTATCATTACCCATCTGTTCTCGTGAATTTTCAGTACACTATTAAAGCCAGGGATAGTAGTTTATATTATTCGCTGCACAGGGTAATCCATGAATATACCTTATGTGTGACTGCATATTATTAGTTGATTATTGAAAGGATTCATTAGATTAGAAAATCATCAAATTATTTATTACAGTAGTCTGAGTTGTTAGAAGTATCCCACAGTTAAAGATCCTCACATATTAGCTTAAAAGGAAAGTATTCACAAAGGGTAATGTTTACTCTAAACGACCCAATGCATTAATGTACCAAACAGATATTTAATTAAAGGGAATCTGTTAACAGGTTTTTGATATGTAATCTGAGAGCTGCATGATGTAGGGGCTGAGCTTGATTAAATCAGTATTTTATCAGCACTAGATTATCAATACAGGACAAGGCGTGCAGAGCCGTCAGGCTAATATATGTAACCTCGCCTCCACAAATGATTGGCAGTTTTCTGACAATTTAGTGTACACAGTGCAGGCAGGGGTATGGGTGGAGTTATACACACCCCAGAGTTATCAACTCTGCTACATCTACATCAGACAAAACAAGGATTCTATAAAAAAAATGCACCAAACAATCCAGTAAGTGACACATCCCTGTAGTCAAGGTCACTGTCTCTACATTATGCCGATGTCAGACTCTATATAATAAACACCAGCTTACAGATTCACTTTAAAGGGAACCTGTCAGGTGCAATATGCACCCAGAACCACAAGCAGTTTTGGCTGCAAATTGCTAATCCCTGCCTAACTGTCCCTGTATCTAGTAGCATTATTTCAGTATTTCTCAAGATCTTTTATGATATGCTAATGAGGCCAGCAACTAGTCGCGCGTACCTGTGTTCACTGTCATGCGTAGTAAACCTCTATGAAGCCAGGATGCGTACAGCCGACTTCATTGTGTGCATTACCGGAAGTGCCTGGACTTCTGATCAGCGAATACAGGTATGTGTGTCACCGCTGGTGATGCTGTATTGACTAACATGTTAGCATGCCCCTGTGGGCGTACTAACATGCTGAGGGTGGACTAGTCGGGGAATATAACACCCTTGGGACTGGTCGCTGGCCTCATTAATATGTGATAAAAGATCTTTAGAAATACATTTTCTAAAGATCCCTTTATCTATGCTAGTGTATACAGGGATGGTTAGGCAGGGATTAGCAATATGCACCCAGAACTGCTCCTGGTTCTGAATGCATATTGCACCTGACAGGTTCACTTTAAAGATTGTGTAACACTTTATGACACCCACGGTGGCACTGCATGGAAATGGAATATATAATCGTCTTTATATGGATCCACTACTGGACAGGTCTGTGTGTGTATGTATGTGTGTATGTATGTATGTATGTATGTATGTATGTGTGTGTGTGTGTGTGTGTGTGTGTGTGTGTGTGTGTGTATGTATGTGTGTGTGTGTGTGTGTGTGTGTGTGTGTGTGTGCATATATATATATATATATACATGTATATATATATTATATATATATATATATATATATATATATATATATATATATATATATAAATATATATATATATATATACATACATACATACAATGAATTGATATATACACACACACACACACACACACACAATGCATGCTTATGCATGCAATATAGATTTTTTCAAAATAAATCTTTTTATTAATATATAGAAGCACATTTACCATTTCTATTTATAAATATATTTAGCATTATTATTTAGCAAAATAATTTAACATTTATATTTATATAGAAAAACATGATCCATATACAACTTATTTATATATGGAACGATACAACTTCCTTGGTCTGTAATCTTTCACACAAGAGAATCTGCAAGTCTTATTTTGCATGAATTTCCATTATCACTATTGCCTAATGTGATCTTCCACATTCCGTTGCCCGCAGTCTGTATATCCCCCACTGTTGTGCTGTTTATTCCAGATGCCACTGTGTGCATGCAGCATATAGAGACAGCACGAAGCATGAACCTGAATTAGCACTCCTCGGAGGACGGGGGCTTGGAGTCTCAGAGATGTCTTCTGATCCTATATATAGCTCTCAGATCTATTCATAGCTGCACTGAGCGGCTGCCTCTGTTTGTGTAGTCCCCCTGGGGGAAGACGCTATAAATAAAACTTGCTGTGCTGGATTTCCTCTTCGACTACCTAATTAACTGACTTAAGACTGCATAAAGCATAGATACGAGAGAGAAAATGAGACTTGGCAGGTGCCACTTAGTCCGGCATATAGTGAGAAATTAATAGTTGCATGCCTGGATAATTAACATGAATATTCAGATTGATAGACCTTTCATTCTGATTACACATTTATGTAAAGATATGAAAATTCATTGGGGGCAACAAGGTGGCTCAGTGGTTAGCGCTGTTGCTATGTAGCACTGGGGTCCTGGGTTCAAATCCCATCAAGGACAACATCAGCAAGGAGTTTGTATGTTCTCCCTGTATTTGTGTGGGTTTACTCCGGATACCCCAATTTTCCTCCTAACTCTAAAGACATACTGCCAGGGAACTTAGATTGTGAGCCCCAATGGAGACATTGTTGATAGTGTCTGTAAAGGGCTGAGGAATATGATGGCGCTATATATGCAAAGTATAATAAATAATGCAGTAATAGAGAAGTAATCGATAAAGGGGCCATAGGAGTGAACACTTCCCACAAATAGTAAGCTGCTGTTTGGTATTTTAGAATTCTTCTAAAATTGTATCTAGGCCCAAATTTACCAGTAGATACCGGAGGTTGGTGGATCATGAGGAATGGCACTAGGGTCAAGATTTTTTTTTTTTAAATCTTCTCTCCCCTACCCCAGACTCTATGCTAAACCGGAGTCATTACAGGGGGGTAATAGTGTTCCTGTATTCATTTGTATTACCATCTTTAAGATGCTAATATAAATAAACAGTCCGTAACGGAACTTGCAGGTTCAGTGGAGTTCCAGTCAGATCCCTGACCCGACATGTGGCGGCTTGCTTCGATCCTGGTGTCACGGTAATTTACCTCATCATTTCGCCGGCATCTCTAGAGAATACCACAGAGGACAAGATGGCACCAGAGGCGGGTGCAGGTGAGCGCTTATTGAGCCATCAATACTGGGGTAGCCTGGGGGGTGGGCTCAATGTACATAAGCAGCAAACAAGTATGGAAAAGGGAGCAGCTGTGATACAATCACTGTGGAAAAGGGGCAACGCAGGGTGGGCTCACTATGGAAAAAGGAGTAGCGTGGAATGGGATCACTATGGAAAAAGGGGCAGTGTGCTGTGGGCTCAGTATGGAAAAGGAGTGAGCATGGGGTGTGTCAGTGTGGAAAAGGGGTCAGCATGGAGTCTGCCCATTGTGGAAAAGGGTCAGTGTGGGGTGAGATCAGTATAAATAAAAAGGGTCAGCGTGGGATGGGATCACTATGGCAAAGGGGGCATTGTGTGGTGGGGTCAGTATGGAAAAGGGGGCAGTGCAGTGTGGGGTTAGAATGGAAAAGGAAGCAGCATTGGGCAGGCTCAGTATGAAAAATGGGCAGCATGAGGTAGGCTTTGTATTGTAAAGGGTGCAGTATGAGGTCGGCTCAGTATGATAAAAAGGGCAGCATGAAGTGAACTCAGAAAAGAAAAGGGGGCAGCCTGGGGTGGGCTCAACCCACACTGTTAACTAGTTAAATCCTGCTGTCAATTTCTAACAGTGGGATTTAACGCGTTTTAGCGGGGAGTGTGTCATTCCTTGTCTTCATCTGTGGCTCCGTGACATGATCAAGGGGTATCGATGGGTTGTCATGATGACAGCTGAGGATCAGCGGATCACCCCTGTCATTTTCTTGACGTAGTTACTCAGCTCAGCTAGCGTTCACAGGAGATTAGCATTTCTGCTGTTCAGAGAGGTGCTGGAGCATCACTCTGTACAGTACAAGCGATTGGAAAACTGCAGCTTCAAGTCTCCTAATGGGAACTAGTAAAAGAATAAAAAGTGTAAAAAAGTTAAAGAAAATAGGAAAAATTAAAAAAAAACCACAAAAGTTCAAATTGCCATATTGAAAATAAAATTAAAAAAGAAATGATTTCCAGTGGAAAAAAAAATAGTTTTATAATCCAAGGTTCTTGAATAAAAAATAACTTTTATTTACACATATAAAAATATGCTACACCATAAAATTGGCAGGGAATGAGTGCTGACAGTGGCATTTAAGGAGTCTGCTGAAACAAGTTATCGCCCAAAAGATTAAAGGGTGATCCAAAGGCAAAGTAATTTTCATTCTAAATCCCTATATATTTAGTACCATAATCCAATTTTTTTTATATATATATATATATATATATATATATATATATATATATATATATACTTGCATTAAAAATTCCCTATTGTTCCCTAACTACACTATCTAATTTCTTTTTTGCTTTTTTCCCTACGTCCTTTTGCTGACGCTTCATGTAAGAAGCGCAGTGCATGCTGGAATACGCAAAAGAAGCAAAGTGTCATCACAGGCAGAGGCTGTGGTGACTATTGCAGCCTTTGCCCTTCCCAGAAATGAAGTGCCATCAGTGACAATCATTTCAGGGGCTGGGCTAGTCTCTGTGTGCTGTCCAATGTTCACAATGACTGTGCCCGCTCTGTTGCCGGTTCTGATCAGTGACATCACCTGTGGGGGCTGCGCTGGTCACTGCACCTTGGGTATTGTGACACTGCTCCGGTGCCGGCTCGTTACTGCTGATTAGAGTTGGCAGCAGAGCTGACTCTGTCATTGTGAACATCGGATAGCTAACAAAGACTAGCCCAGCCCTTGAAATGAGTGTCAATGATGACGCTTCATTTCAGGGAGGGGGCATAGGCTCCGGCAATGACCGTAGCCCCTGCCCCCTAATGGCATCTCGTTCGAGTATCACACTGTGATCGTTATACACCTGCAAGTCATACACCCCTTGAAGAGTCAGTCATTTGCTTTCTGCAAGTCCGTTTAAAGCTCCATGCTAATGGTCGATTTTTACCTATGTGATCTGACTTGCATATCAATCCCCGTCAAGAACATCCAGAACATCAATGCCTTCAGACAGATTAGGTACAGGTTGCTCAGCCCTCTAATTCAAGAAAAAAGGCAGATGCTTAGAGCAGACCACACTGCTTCTCTACTAGTAAATATTTCAACAACACTTGGAGGAACTGAAGATGTTTCAAATACTTTTTACTGATTTATTTTTCTGAAATCCATGATCCACACCACATTAAGTGGAATAAACTAACTTGACGTGCAGTCAAAAACAACCTCTCGCGTATTGTACCCTTCATCAGATTCTCTTTTCTGAAAATTATCTTAGCTGTATTGAGATGTCCAGTATCAGCAGTGGTATCCCTCAAAAAAGCTGTGATATACATAGTGTCTGGCTGGTTTTAGACAATGTGTCGCTTGTGCAAAAATTAAAAGTGGGACCCATTACGCTAACATATTGCACCATCCTACAAAGGTATGTATGATGCATTTACCGGTACATGAGCATTTTCAGACTGTTAAGCAAGTGACAATTGCCTATATTCCAGCCATTCAGCACTTGTTTACAGGACCTTAGTACACAGGCTGATTAAAAATTAAGGGGATTCGTACAATAGCTAATAGGTCATTGTGTCCCCATTCTATATCATGTTATTAACAACACATATCCTCTTTACACTGGGAGATGTGCTGCCAAGAACCATGATTTTTTTCTGGCATAAACCATCCAATTACCCAATTAATGTTAGTTTGTTAAGTGATAGTCAATATGTTTACACCTGTGAACTCTCATCTTCACTGCCAATATCTTTATTTGTGGATGCTACACCCACATTATATGTTACATATATTGTATAGTACGCTCTCATATACACTACATATTACACACACACACACAGTATGTTTACGTACACTCGCTGCTTCTGACACATGTACAGACTGCATGTTACATACACACTGCACATGCAAAGAGTTGGGTTCAATATTCTCTGTGTAACATTATTATTGTTATAATTATTTATAAAGTACCATTGATTCTTATGCTGGACATAAGACGTTATATACAAAATGCATATATAAATTACAGTAAACAAACTAACAATGACAGACTAGTACAGAGGAGAGAGGGCCCTGCCCTTACATTCTATAGCATGAGGCAGAAGAAGACAGTAGGTTGGAGTTTGCGGAAATTCCACTAGTCATGAGGTGGCAAGGGGTAATTGCGGGCTCTAAGCTTTCGTGAAGAGGTGGGTTTTGAAATCCTGAATGAGGCAAATAATCGGACGTGTTGTGGCACAGAATTTCAGAGGATGAGGCATACTCAGGAAAAGTCTTGACGATCATTGGGTAAGGAACAAAGGAGGTCTGGGAAAGACCAGAGATTACTTGTTGGAAGATATCGGGAGACTTGTTTGAAGATAAACGGAGGAAACAATTATGGATGGCTATGTAGAAGAGTAGGGATCCCATCAGAGAGCCTTGAGGTACACCAACAGAGAGAGGGCAAGATGAGGAAGTAGTTTGGAAGTTGGAGATGTTAAATATGCGGTTGGAAAGGTATGAGGAGATCCAAGAGAGGGCAAAGGTTTTGATGCCAAGGGAAGAGAGGATCTGTAGTAGTAAGGAATGATCAACTGTCTGAAGGCAGAGGACAAGTCTAGAAGCAAGAGTATAGAGAACTGTCTGTTAGCTTTGGCAGCAAGTTGTTAGTAAATTTGGTAAGGGCAGTTTCATTGGAATGGTGGGGACAGAAGCCAGATTGCCAGTTGTCGAAGAGTGAGTTAGATGAGAGGAAGGAGGAAAGTTCAGCATGGACACGTTGCTCGAGGTGTTTGTAGGTGAACGGGAGCAGCGATATTGGGCGATAACTGGACGTAGAGATCAGTACATGGAATGGCTTCTTCAGGATAAACATTATTGTGTCATGTTTTAAAGCAAAAGGGAAGGTACCAGAAGTTAACAATAGGTTAAAGAGCGTTGCCCAGCGTTGCTCTCTCCGGCGCTGCCTCTGGGGCTGCGGTGCAGTATGCATGAGCATAATGAACAGGCCCGAAAGCAAGTGAAAGCAGCACCGAAGACAGCAGGGCTGGAGACCGGTGAGTATGGAAAATAATTTTATTTCAAAGACACATGTTTTCTCCGGTATGTGTCACACAGATTACATCTGTGTGTGGTCTGTGTGACAACCGTGCTGCCGGAGAAAAATGGACATGTCGCTGTGTGGAGCACATGGACACGCATGTATACACGTCCGTGAGAAAACAAAGATGTGTGCGCATGTTCATATCTCCAGTACGTATGAAAACGGACATCATACGTACCGGAATCATGGACATGTGAAGGGGGGCCTTACATAGGTGTGCCGTTCATTTTCAATAACTATTGCTAGATGAACTTTGGTGAAAGTCTATTAGCTTTTTTTCTCTTATGGTACGTACAAATGCACGTGTCGTCCCTCCTGCGGAGATGCGAGTGTTCTCCTTAGCAGAAGGCAGTGGTCCGTGCCGATGATCAGGGTTCTGGGCGCTGCAGACTGTTGCTGTGTTCTCCCCACTGAGAACACTCACGTCTCTACAAGCATAAATTGACATGCTGCCGCGCTGCATGTCAGTTTACGCTACGGAAGAAGAAGCACAGAGGGCGTGGGATTTCTGTAACTCCATCCACTGTGCTTGTACTGTACAATGCAGTGTCTTGGACTCAGCGGAAATACACTACCTCCAAAACGCTGCTAATCCTGAGTCTTATGAGGAACCGAGTCTTATGAGGATATCTGACATGCAGTTGTTAAAAATGGATACAAATTGGATCCAACAGACTTCTAAAAAAGGTCATTTTTTTTACATACAAGGAATAAACTGTTGTGTGAATTTGGCTTAATTTGTAGTCACTAATGAGAAACAGTCAGTGGGCGATGTTATTGCAACCTCCAAGTTACTGAATGCCATTTTTTCAATATTTCCGTTATATCATTGATAGCCTTCCTGGCTAATTGGATGGGTAGTTGCTTAAAAGGAACCTGCTCATTTAAAAGTATGAGAATGAACTGCTTGTGATATATTGACTTGCAAGAAAGTAATCATGAGACAGTTATTTGGCATTGCAAGCTTCCCTGTGACCTGCTGGGCATGAGCAGGAGGCCGCTGAGATAGCGCAATCAGTGGTTACGGCCATACTTGCTACTTTCCTTCACAATCAAGCAGCTGTATTATTGGAGTTAGCTCCTTAAACGAAGATATGGATCCACTGCCAGAATGAAGCACAAAGGGCTGGCGGGGATGTAATTGCTCGATACAGAATGACTCTGCTCAGAGAATTGTTTGAGCAGAGCCTGCAGGGAGCTATGTTAGGAAGGTAATTGTACAGATACGATTAGGCCCTATTTAGTGACACATCAACTGATGCAATAAATATTCTCTAATCAAGAAGGCAGAGAGGTTAGAAAGGTGCCAACTTAGGCATTCTCTTTTAGCGTGTTTATGGCACACCACATAGATGAGCTCCACTGATTATTGTACTATTTGGTGCCAAATCTGTGCTACCAAGATTGGCTATGCATTATTTAATATTTCTTCCAAAGCTTAGCTTTCATACTTGAGTCTATAAACTTCTATGTTAATTTAAAGGAATTTTGCTCGAATTTTGTCGTAAATTGCTTTGAAAAGTTAAAGTTTTTGCGCAACTCGGAGCGCACACAAAATGTTGCGACTTTTGGAATTTTCATGGTGGTTTCTTCTAGTTCAGCCACAATAGGCAGAGGTAGGGTGGGACGGGAGCGCAGCGGGAGCGTGACGCCACAACTCACCTAATTCACAATCAGCTGTGGCATTCCTTTTGGCCTGGAGTAATCCACAAAGACACAGCACTCGTCTGGTGCTCCTGATTGATTAAGAGGTGTGCTCCTCTTAATAAATCAATCGTGTGAGCAAATTGCCGGTGTTGATGAATTAGCGCCATTGTTCTTTGTATATTGAAAAGGTTTTTCTAATATACTTTCTGTATTAATTAGCTTATGATTCCATAGGAATCTTCATTGTTTACACGGCCCCTTTGCAGAAACAGCTTTTGGGCTTTTTGATTTCTAATTGTAAATTTGATGGCTTGTATCATGGTATGCCAGGCCCCGAGCAGCCTGAAACTGCAGCCTGGTGAGACGTCATAGCAATTACATCACATGAGAAGCATGGGACGTCACATTAGCTTATCTGACTACAACTAGTGGTGATCTCACAGTAGCTTAGCTAAATTATATGCATGTGTGATAACAATTGATGCTACCCGTTTGGAACCCCCTTGTGATGTCACAACAATGGTTTTCTGATATCATAAAAGCTTTCACAAACTGAAACAAGTCTGATGGCACAATAGTTTACCTGAGTGAAACAATTATGTCACAGCTTACCTGCCTGAAACTTGTGATGTCACAACAGCTTACCTGACTAAAACCCACTTGTTATGTCACAACAGCTTACCTGACTAAAACCCACTTGTTATGTCACAACAGCTTACCTGACTAAAACCCACTTGTGATGTCACAGCAGCTTACCTGACTAAAACCCACTTGTGATGTCACAGCAGCTTACCTGACTAAAACCCACTTGTGATGTCACAGCAGCTTACCTGCCTGAAACCTACTTGTGATGTCACAGCAGCTTACCTGCCTGAAACCTACTTGTGATGTCACAGCAGCTTACCTGCCTGAAACCTACTTGTGATGTCACAGCAGCTTACCTGACTAAAACCCACTTGTTATGTCACAACAGCTTACCTGACTAAAACCCACTTGTTATGTCACAACAGCTTACCTGACTAAAACCCACTTGTGATGTCACAGCAGCTTACCTGACTAAAACCCACTTGTGATGTCACAGCAGCTTACCTGACTAAAACCCACTTGTGATGTCACAGCAGCTTACCTGCCTGAAACCTACTTGTGATGTCACAGCAGCTTACCTGCCTGAAACCTACTTGTGATGTCACAGCAGCTTACATGACTAAAACCTACTTGTGATGTCACAGCAGCTTACATGACTAAAACCTACTTGTGATGTCCCAGCAGCTTACCTCAATAAAACCCACTTGTGATGTCACAGCAGCTTACCTGAATAAAACCCACTTGTGATGTCACAGCAGCTTACTTAACTGAATCTGCTTGTGATGCCACAGCAGTTTACCTCACTGAACCCACCTGTGATGTCACAATTACCTGAATAAAACCTACCTGTGATGTCACAGCAGCTTACCTACCTGACTGAAATCTGCTTGTGATGTCACACCAGCTTACCTGAATGAACCCAAAATGTGATGTCAGAGCAGCTTATCTGACTGAAACCTACTTGGTCCCCACTCTTTTTTTACAAATGAACATTAGCAGCAATAGACTGACTCAGGCCCTGAATTGTATTTAACAACATGCCCTAAAGGTTATTTTGAAGGAAGGGGAGCAGGGGAACTGTAACATCAAGTATTGTGAATGGTGGATCATGGCCTTCTACATTTTCATTGTAAGCCTGTCTGTGATGATAAAGAGGCTGCAGAGAATTCCTCTGTACAGAACTGGAAGTGTAAATCTAATATCAGACTTAGTGCCAGTGTGAAATTTGCAAGATTTTATTTATATGGCCATACATATATTAGTGAGAGTAGAGTTCAAGCCATAGGCCAAATGATTTATGAGAAATCCTAAAGACTTTGAGAAATTAATATTTTCATTAAATTTGAATTTAGCAATAACATTTATTTGCTGAAATTGTAATATATCCTTAATGAAAACCTGGCAACATAAAATGTACCTTATTCTGACATCAGGTTATTGAGCAGGAGGAGTGAAACAGATTGATATATAGGTTTATGTGAAAATATTCAGTACATATTGTATTTTTTCATTTGCCTCCCTATTCATTCTTGGCTCAGTGGGTGGTCCTATAAGTGACTGACAACTTATCCTACATAAACATGCCTATGGAGAGATCTGTCAGTATCGGATGAGGACTACCCACCAAGAATGACGGATTTAAATGAATAAAATGGAAGTTATGCTGAATCTTTTCACATTTAACGTATCTGTTCAGCTCCGAGCATAAGGATCAAACTACTTCTTCAATGGGACTTTTTCCCTTTAAAGCCCTTGGTTTGAGTAAGTTGCATGTTATGCCAATTAAATATAAAGATAAATTTGTTTCCATATTTAGAGGTAATAAGAATATCCTCCAACTAGAAACCCAAGTGAAATATGTTCATGTCCAGTATTTAAGAAATATCACATTATATGATTACAGTAGATAGCAGGGCAAGTGGGCAATTATATAGGATAGATAATAGGTACAATGCAAATAGGATGTTCACATTTTGGCAATAATAGTAATAAGAGTAATTTTTGTTTACAATATACTATTGTAGTAATTAACGCTATACCTAAAAATTGTTATGTTGTTCAATATCTTTTTATCAGCTTGATCATGAGAGCAATGGAGGTGTGATTCAGAAGCTTCCATCCATCCTGGAAGATGATGAATTTGAAGATGATGAAAAATGTCCCTTGCCGCTAAGTCCAAGAGGAGTGAGTCCAGTTGAGTCCTCTCTAAAGGTGCCTAAACCATATAGCTCTCCAATGCTATCTCCTCTGACGCCACGTGCTTTTAAAACTCCCACTAAGAGAGTAGACAAGAGCTTTGGAGACATCCTTGGATCAAGTGAAAAGGGGAAGTTTCCAGCTGGTGAAGGGGGAAGACCTTGTAAACTGCAGCTTCCTGCTTTCAGTCTCAATGTCCCACCCATGCTGAGTCCAAGGTAAGTCGAATATGCTGTACTGTCATGTGAATTAGGTCTTATTTCACATCCCATTTTTTAGGCTGTAAACTAGAAATCAAGGCTGGTACTGCTTCATGGGCCCCATGCTTTCTGAACAAGTATGGGAACTGGATAGTGTTTACAAAGCAGTATCTGACCTACCCACTGGTGAAAAAAGAAAAAGGTCTTCAAAAAGAATTCCCCTGAAATGTTTTATTCCTTAAACCAGTCTAAATGTATATGTAATGAAGTGTAAGGGCAGCGTCACACGCTACGATATATCGGGCGATATGTCGTCGGGGTCACGGATTCCGTGACGCACATCCGACATCGGTAGAGATATTGTAGCGTGTGACAGCTACGAACTACTGTGAACGAGCAAAAATTCTCACCTTATCGTTGCTCGTTGACACGTCGTTCATTTTCATAAAGTCGTTCCTCCTTCTACGCGCCGGTTGTTCGTCATTCCCGAGGCAGCACACATCGCTCCGTATGACACCCCGGGAACGACGAACACAGCTTACCTGCGTCCCGCCGGCAATGCGGAAGGAAAGAGGTGGGCGGGATGTTACGTCCCGCTCATCTCCGCCCCTCCGCTTCTATTGGGCGG
Organism: Anomaloglossus baeobatrachus; assembly: GCF_048569485.1. Lineage (NCBI taxonomy): Eukaryota > Metazoa > Chordata > Amphibia > Anura > Aromobatidae > Anomaloglossus > Anomaloglossus baeobatrachus. The sequence continues at coordinate 109,809,788 of NC_134359.1, forward strand.
CCGCTGTGTGACATCGCTGTGACGCCGAACGTCCCTCCCCCTTCAGGAAGAGGATGTTCTCCGCCCACAGCGAGGTCGTTTGGGAGGTAAATACGTGTGACGGGGATAAACGACTTTGTGCGCCACGGGCAACAAATTGCCCGTGACGCACAAACGACGGGGGCGGGTGAGATCGCACGATAAATCGGTGCGTGTAACGCCACCCTAAGTGTGCCATTATGCTCACTGATGGCCATCTTCCCCGGTTTCAGGCACTGCCTCGGTGATTAAATTCTGACCTGCAGAATAAACACTTGGGTTCATGTTTAGGCTGGAAGTCATTTTCATAATGTAAGTCATTGGAGTGTTAGAATGAGGCTATTAGGAAAAAAATAACAGTACAAAATTGATTTAAAGGGTTATTCCCAAGACAGTAAGCTATCCCCTATCCCAAGAGCAGGGCTCTGAAACCACCACCATGCTTGGCTGTAGGCAGTGGATGAAGCACATATCGAGCATTGCTTCTGCAGATTTTCACTGTAGATTCTATCCATTGCAATATACAGTCATATGAAAAAGTTTGGGCACCCCTATTAATGTTAACCTTTTTTCTTTATAACAATTTGGGTTTTTGCAACAGCTACTTCAGTTTCATATATCTAATAACTGATGGATTCAGTAATATTTCTGGATTGAAATGAGGTTTATTGTACTAACAGAAAATGTGCTATCCGCATTTAAACAAAATTTGACCAGTGCAAAACTATGGGCACCTCAACAAGTGACATTAATATTTTGTAGATCCTCCTTTTCCAAAAATAACAGCCTCTAGTCGCTTCCTGTAGCTTTTAATGAGTTCCTGGATCCTGGATGAAGGTATATTTGACCATTCCTGTTTACAAAACAATTCCAGTTCAGTTAAGTTTGATGGTCGCCGAGCATGGACAGCACGCTTCAAATCATCCCACAGATTTTCAATGATATTCAGGTCTGGGGACTGGGATGGCCATTCCAGAACATTGTAATTGTTCCTCTGCATGAATGCCTGAGTAGATTTGGAGCGGTGTTTTGGAACATTGTCTTGCTGAAATATCCATCCCCTGCGTAACGTCAACTTCGTCACTGATTATTGCACATTATTGTCAAGAATCTGCTGATCGTGAGTTGAATCCATACGACCCTCAACTTTAACAAGATTCCCGGTGCCGGCATTGGCCACACAGCCCCAAAGCATGATGGAACCTCCACCAAATTTTTCTGTGGGTAGCAAGTGCTTTTCTTGGAATGCCGTGGTTTTTTGCCTCCATGCATAACGCCTTTTTGTATGACCAAACAACTCAATCTTTGTTTCATCAGTCCACAGGACCTTCTTCCAAATGTAACTGGCTTGTCCAAATGTGCTTTTGCATACCTCAGGCGACTCTGTTTGTGGCATGCTTGCAGAAACGGCTTCTTTCGCATCACTCTCCCATACAGCTTCTCCTTGTGCAACGTGCGCTGTATTGTTGACCGATGCACATTGACACCATCTGCAGCAAGATGATGCTGCAGGTCTTTGGAGGTGGTCTGTAGATTGTCCTTGACTGTTCTCACCATTCTTCTTCTCTGTCTTTCTGATATTTTTCTTGGCCTGCCACTTCTGGGCTTAACAAGAACTGTACCTGTGTTCTTCCATTTCCTTACTATGTTCCTCACAGTGGAAACTGACAGTTTAAATCTCTGAGACAACTTTTTGTATCCTTCCCCTGAACAACTATGTTGAATAATCTTTGTTTTCAGATCATTTGAGAGTTGTTTTGAGGAGCCCATGATGCCACTCTTCATAGGAGATTCAAATAGGAGAACAACTTACAAGTGGCCACCTTAAATACCTTTTCTCATGATTGGATACACCTGCCTATAAAGTTCAAAGCTCAATGAGGTTACAAAACCAATTTAGTGCTTTAGTAAGTCAGTAAAAAGTAGTTAGGAGTGTTCAAATCAAGAAATTGATAAGGGTGCCCATACTTTTGCACCGGTCAAATTTTGTTTAAATGCAGATTGTACATTTTCCGTTAGTACAATAAACCTCATTTCAATCCAGAAATATTACTCAGTCCTTTAGTTATTAGATATATGAAACTGAAATAGCTGTTGCAAAAACCCAAATTGTTATAAAGAAAAAAGGTTAACATTAATAGGGGTGCCCAAACTTTTTCATATGACTGTATATAGTGATATCCTCATCAGACCTGATACAAAATCTGCATAGGAATGCACAACAGATTTTATTTTTACTTATATGTGAATATACCCTAAAGATTACTATAAGCAGCATTTAAATCATAAACCTCAGAACTGTGCGGTTTTGGTGCTGTTTTCTATACTATAAAAAACACTTAAAACCCGCAGCTTCACATCTGCACCAAAAATGTATGAAATAAGGGGGAAAAAGCATAAAATATTTAGCAAAAATGCAATAATCAGATAACATTTTTATGGTGTAGTTTGGTGTGGACACCATTAAAAAACAAAAAAGCACAGTATTCAGACAACGTGTGAACACGGCCTTAAAGACACAGAAAATCAACATGTCAGATGGTGAAATTACATAAAGATGAGAAAGTACTGGCTACCCCGACTAAGAAGGAATGAACAAAAATATAAATCCACAGATCCCAGCTAGAGATGAGCATGATGTACAGATGATGTTGCGCCAGTCCTGGAATATGAAAAGCCACACTAGGAAAGTTGGAAGGTAAGATATTTGGGGCCTCCCATCCAGCCGCCGGGTACTGCGGAACTGGTGCTGGACAGGAGTCCCATGAATGGATCCAGTCATCTCTAGTCCCAACTGTCCTGGATACAGCGTACAGTCTTGAATTTGGGTCTACGCCCTGCAGTCTCTGGCATCTGCTGAATGTCACTCACTGCCACCGTCACCCCCTGACATCTCCTCCTGCCAGGGAAGAAAGAAATGGCATATTGGTGTGGCTGGGGGAGTGGTCAACATTTGTCACAGCACTGTCACGAGTGTATACTGTCCTTGGGAGACCTTTGACAGGTCTGGGATCTGAGGTTTACATTGCCTCTTAAAACTCTGAGTGTTAAATGTATATACTTTCTTTTGGTGTAGCAAGGGTTAAGGACTTTCCTTGCTGGTAGTTCCTTGTTATTCCAATCTCAGAGTGGCCAGTTTGTGACTACTCCCCTTCACATTAAATAGTCACATGTTTCATCACCTATGCTGGTTATAGAATTAATTTCCAAACTGACCACCATGTAGGGAGGACGTATCTGGAAGCTGCTGGAGTCCATTCAGTTGCAGCCCTGGAGTTAGGTTGCAACTTTGGTGTTGGTGTATGTACTTTTGTCTGTGTTCCTCTGTCTGTATTCCTTCTTCTGTATATGACAATTGCCGTGGTGAAATCTTGTGCACTCACCAGCATTTGCACTATTCAGGGTGCGTGGAGGGACAGCTAGGGACTAGGCACGCAACGGAGGAAGGACCCATATAGGTATATTAGGGAGCTCAGGGTTCAGACACAGGTTAGTGTGAGGAGGTGATCCGTCTCCTCTATCCCGATTGTAACCACCGTGTTGCACCATGTGTCAGACTTTCCCTTGCCTGAGCATGACAAGCGCACTATGCGTGCCACCTAATTTGTACCTCTTCCTGTTCTTCTAAAGTTGGGAGGTATGCATAGCCTATTATGGCAACCTTGAAATGTAACTGTTTTTTTTACAGGATAGTGTAGTAGGGAACGGTATTCTGGTACACTGTTCCATATCATTTTTTAACATATACTGTTGTGTATTGACTAAATTAAAATTAAAAGAATACTTGTAATGAAATGCTATGGAGACATTTAGTACATACTGTACATTGAGAGTTTTACAGGCTGAGAACAGAGCCCTAGCTGGAGTCTGACTGCACAAAATAAATGACATATAATTAAAATATGATGTTTTATAATGCCAAATCTCTGCCTCTTTGCAGAGCTAATGCTAATTAAGGATATTCAGATACTCAGACCACACATAAAATGAATAGAGAAACTTGTATAAGACATGATTTGACATTTGCTTTACGAAGCAGAATACTCAGTCATACCAACAAAAGTCTGTACTATGAGCCCTGCTAATGATCTGTAAAGGGAAGTTATCATCAAAAATGACCTATTGTTTAAATCAGGATCTTGAGTTCTTACATGAATTTTTTTTATTTTTTTTTGTTATTGCATGTTTTATATATATATGTATATATATATATATATATATATATATATATATATATATATTATATATATCATACAATCATCACCGAGGCTATTTTGAAAATTTTCCCCAAAAAATTCTGTCTTCTTTATTGAGAAATCACATTCATGATAAAAATCAAAAATGTCCCATGGTGTGGACCTAATAAGGCCCCTGCCTTACGCGTTTCAGAGATGACTCCTTACTCATAGGCATACACAGATAAATAAAAACAAATCCATATATAAAGCCAACCTAGTAAAAAACACACATGAATGTGATCAATTAACAACATTTCAAACATTAATCCTTTTGCAAAAAAACACCCAACTACCTAATTCTATAAAGTCGCACTATTTGTATACCTAAAAAGTTGCTTAATGATCAGAGTAACAAATTCAACAGATTAAATACATATTTTCCCATATGAGGCAGATTACATAATATGCAACCATAAACATTTCTTCTGCCTACATACCATACATGTTTTTATATACATATATAATTTTATTATTAAATAATTTTATTTCAGTCTTTGTTACCCCCTCCCTGAATTTATAATGTACATACTGTATATCCCACTACTGCACTCAATAGGAAATATTCCTCAATTACATATCCATTTTGTTAACAGCCATGGGTGGAGCGTCGCTGTTAAAGGCAGATGAAGGCTGAATTATTCAGCCATCATCTGGAGGGAAAGATGAAGATTCCGTGTGCGAGCCGACATCAAAGGTCGGGACACGACTTATGATGTACATAGTATGTGATAAATTGTTAAGGGGTTAAAGTTCAATTTCGGTAGAAAGGAGACAGTGATTAGAACATAAAGCTGCACTCATACGAGTCTATAACTGTTGATGTATCAGATAGCACTAGGTTCAATGTTATACTAGGGAGCAATGCAAATCAACCCTTTTTTTCTCATGCCATTTCAGCATAGGAAAAAAGAGCAGCATGCTGCGTTTCGCAGCACAAATCCGATGGCACGCACCCATACAAGTCTATAGTTGTGTGGAAATCTTTGGACTGCAGTTGGATGACATCCGAGTGCAGTCCAATTTCCGCGGACTTGCAGAATGGAGAAATTTTGTTCTCCATCTTCTCCTTACCTGTGATACGATTCTCTCCATTGAGAGGATCACACTAAGCTGACACTGATCAAACTCTGATCAGAGCGTGATCCCGAGTGTCATTAATCCCTTTACAACCAAAGACATACTGGTACGACCTTGGTAGCCTCCCTCCGGTTACCGCAGGCTCCTTTGTCAATCCCGCTGTATTCCCCACACATGTCTGCTGATCTGATCACCAGACATGTGTGGCTAACAGGTGTGGGTGGATCAGAGCTCCACCCAGACCTGTTAACCCCTTAGATTGCGCTGTCAAACACTGACAGCGAGATTTAAATGGTCGCTGCGGTAATCGCGCCGTTCCACGTCACCACCGGTGGCCCCATCAGGCGATGACCTTAACGCTACCATGACTCATTTACTGTGAGAACTGACAGAGCGTCGACACTCACATGAAATCAGCATTTCTGCTGATCAGAGTGATGCTGCTCTTATCAGCAGAAATGCACAAGTAATCGGGTTGTGCAGTCATAAAGTCCCCTACGGGGACTAGGAAAATAAATAAAAATATATAGGTTTGGTATCTACGAACTCGTACCGACGTGAGGCATCATATGGACACATCATTTTTACCATATAGTGAACGTGGTAAAAAAAGACACCAAAACCAATCGTGCAATTGTACTTTTTTTGCAATTATACCTCACTTGGAATTTTTTTCCCTGTTTTCCAGTACCCGAGATGGTAAAACTAATGGTTTCATTCAACAGTACAACTCGTCCCTCAAGAAAATAAGCCTCATATGGCAATATTGATGGAAAAATAGAAAAAGTTATGGCTCTTGGAAGAAGGGGAGAAGAAAATGAAAAATTGAAAGTCGCCCAGAGATGAAGCATAACATATAACATAACATATTTTCAGATAACATAATAAAACCACTTCTCACGCATGAGAGAACATAAATGTTTAACCCCCTAGCTTAAAAGTGTGATTTTTATAGGGTCTATATCCCCTAAAAGGCTATGTGCTTAGTTCACATTGTGGGGTTGACTCGCTTTAAAACTGTCAAATGATATTATTGACCATGAAAAAATGCAACAGGTAATTCTGCCAAAAATAGATAATATACACACAGGAGGTATGACAATGGGGATATATAGAAAAACTTAAAATAGGCCCTTTCAGTTGGATGATCCCATAGGCTCATGGGCCACTGAGACACGTAATTACAGCTAGAAGTACTGAAGTTTTGTAGCCATGTCCCTCATTGCCTGAATTAATGGCAGCCCCTAAAGACTCCATTTGGTTAATTTTAGGTCCCTTTGATACCAGCTGTTGAACACTCTATGGAGAGCCACTACAGTATATTGAATTTCAGTCATGTTATAATATAAAAATGAAGTGTATTTCCTAGAGGATGTTGACAAATTGAGATGCTTTTTATTGTTATCTAAGACAAGTCCTGAAAATCAGCGATGAAAGAAACATGCACTCTACTGTTACCGACAAGACTCACAGAATACAAATCAGTCACACAACAAAGCTTCTGATACATTGTAATCTGTGCAAAGAATAAAAAAAATGAGTGTATTATCTGCACAGCTTGATACTATTCTATTCTACTACCGTATGATACTATTTCTTGCTTTTATGTGCTGCAGAATGTGCGCTCCTCACAGACATTACATTGTGGAAGGAGGGGATGCTTAGCACGTGTTGTGATACCAAATTACACTCACCTGTAACTAAGACGAACATGGCATTCTAAGACACTTTCAATTAATCTCTAAATGGAATAGGTTTTCCGAAAATGTAAATCGGGCTTTTGATTAATACATTTTTTTTCTTTTTTATTATGATTTCTATTAAAAATAGCATTAGGGTTCTTACATTTTTCAAACTGTCCACAGGGAGTATTTTAAATTTATACCTCTTGCTCTTTATTGAAGATTTTTCCGAAGTTTCATTATTAGGGATGATCGAATACCTCAAATATTCGACAACGCCCATATTCGCCGAATAAGTCGCCACTATTCGAGCATTTGCGAATATTGGATGCGCAATGTAAGTCTATGGGAAACCCGAATAGTTGCCGAATAGCAACTATTCGGGCTTCCTATAGACTTACATTGCGCATCGAATATTCGCATAGCAGCGACCTATTCGTCGGATATTCGCAAAGCCAAATATTTGTGATATTCGATCAGCCCTATTCGTTATCATCACAGGCAGGATTACAAGGGTAGGTAACACCTATATTCACCGCTGGTATCACAGGATTTAGTAATCCCAGCAGGTGATGTGATATGAGCCTGTCCTGAAATCAGATCCCAGGTCTCTTTTACACATGCCCAATGTTGGTACATACTGGTCGACTCACTTGGGTATGTATACAGCTTTTTTATTCAAATCTACCCACAACTGTTGGATTGGGTTGAGGTCTGTGGATTGTTGGGGTCAATCCAGCACCTCTACTTCATAGTTATTGATTAATTTCTTCACCAATCTCATTATCCTGCTGGACCACTATATTGTCCTTTTCATATCGATAGTACTCGAGAGTATGAAGTAACTCATCTTGTAGAATACTCACATATAGCTCAGCATTGAGTCCACCATCAATCCTGTGAAAACAACCTCATATCATCAGGTTTCCTCCACTAAACTTGACAGTTCCTTCAATTTTGGAATCCGTTAGCCCCTTTCCCCCTTCTTTCTCCCAGACCCATATGCACCCAGCTAAGCCTAGTCTATTGACTTTCATCTCGTCGCTCCAAATAACCTGTTTCCAATCTTCTACTGTCTTTTTTTCAAATGCTTCTTATGATGATATTGAAGTTGTGTCTTCACCTTTTTGGGCCACCATTCCAGACTTCTGTATTGTGCATCGCACGGTGCTTGCATGGACGTCTGTGATCTCCCTATTTTGAAGCATATGAGCTACCTCCTCTACCGTGTTTGTTGCACCAGAACTGATGGACCTTATGGTGAGCGATTTGTTGACACCAATATTTTGCCTTAACATTCCTCTCTTGACTTTTGAATGCACGGACAAACTTAGTTTTGTATACTTCCATCTATCATGGCACTTACATGATGCACTTTGGCTATTTTCTTGGCCAAGAGACCACTGATGAACTGGATGATGCTGTTTCTATTTTCTTGGGAAATCTTCTTCATGGCTGCTCCTCAATTTGAACCAGCGACCTTTCACTTGGGAATCAACCTCATAACACGCTGAGCTATTAGGGAATGTCAGAACAGGTTGTAATTTGTCGTATACAGGAAGAAAAAGATTTTTTAGACACCAGGATCAAAACAGTAATAATGCAGTGACATGACAAGAATTTGCATAACTAATCATATGCTAAATAGTTACAAGTCAAATTTAAGTATGAGATAGCCAAGATGATTGTCTATAAAATGAAGGTAGTTTCACGTTTGAAGCTGTAGTGAATGGTGAGATATGGAGCCTGAAAGTCAAAAGTTCAAAACATTGTTACCCTTTTGCTCATCACTGTAATGCAGATCATGATATGGGAAAAGTCATCAAATGTTTTTAAAACACGTAAAATATAAATTTGATTTAAACAGGAAGTCATTTCCAGATGACACTTCTCATGTTATATTGCTTGTTTCAGTCTGTCATTTAATTCTTGGAGACCTATTACTTTCCATACATCTGATATATGCACATGCTCATTCTACTTGCTATATGCCAGGATATTTGGCACATTACAATTATTAATTTGACAAATATAGTTAGCCATGGTATGAATGTTTTATTCAGACACTATGCGGGGATTTTTTAATAAACAGGTTACAACTAGAGCAGGCAGAAGATTCACCCAAACTAATCACCATAGTTAATATTGTGTGAAGTATTGATGTATTTTGCTAGACATACTGGTTACTTTTCTTCCTTATTCCACCACTTGTTGATGTTGGTGTAAAACCCTCACCGTGGCCCTGATCCACTCTCGCCTTGACTACTGTAACTCTCTATTAATTGGTCTCCCCCTAACTAGACTCTCTCCTCTACAGTCCATCCTTAATGCAGCAGCCAGGGTCACCTACCTAGCTAACCGCTACTCGGATGCCTCTGCTCTGTGCCAGTCATTGCACTGGCTGCCCATATATCACAGGATACAATTCAAACTGCTTGTTCTCACCCACAAAGCTCTCCACAGTGCAGCAACCCCCTACATCTCCACCCTCCTCTCTGTCTATCACCGCTCTGCAAGCGACTTTCGATTAACATCCACACTAATTCGAACCTCCCACTCCCGGATCCAAGACTTCTTCCGAGCTGCACCAACCCTCTGGAACTCTCTACCCCAAGAAGTTAGGACAATTCCCAACTTACTCAGCTTCAGACGCACCCTAAAGACGCATCTTTTTAGGGCGGCCTATCACACTCCCTAATCAGATTTGATTCACATAGTCCCTCTACAACTTCTCACAACATAACTCCACATCAAACTCCATGGCACCCAAAGGCATCTCAAGGCTCTGGCCCACTGGTCGAGGAAACCATTATCTATCCCCCATGTCCGTGAGATGGCTGGATTGTCATTGTAAATAAACACTTGAACCTTGCCTCTCCCCCCCATCTCATTATAGATTGTAAGCTCTCACGAGCAGGGTTGTGTTTTTTTCTTTTTTTTCCTCTAAATATTGTATTTCTATAACTGTTACTTGTTTGTATATGATCCTCCTGAATTGTAAAGCACTGCGGAATATGTTGGCGCTATAGAAATAAAGATTATTATTATTATTATTATTACTTTGGACCAGCATGTTGCAATTTTAGCACAAATTTTGTTGCCTCCTGCAAATTTGGCACAATGAGGAATTGTAACTGTCATCATTTAGTCTCCTTCCAAATGGAGGTTTCGAATTAGTAGCAAGTCAACTGTGAAGCCGAGAAATACCTTAGGTTGAGTGCTGAAATGCATCACCCGTTGATATTCCAATAAAATCCAACTTTTACTCGTTATATCCTGGGTAAAACACTTCTTTGGCACAGACGTAAACCGCAGAATATACCTGCAGCACCAAAGGAGCTTCTTGTCTCTGTGTCGAATTTCTATTTTAAGAGCCTGTAATTGGTACTGTTAAGCAGACACAGAAAGGGGGAATTTTATAATATATCATACACAAGCTCCATATACTTGGTGCAGGAGCCTGTGCAGTAGGTTATACTAATATTTAACATCCTGTTTGTGTGTGATCTTCAGCACCATCCATAGAATTGATAAAGACCAGCTTTTGGTCAACATGTCCCTCTTGCTCTATAATGGAATACATTTTTCACCCACTATCAACACTCAATGTAGCCTGGTGCAATGGTGTATTATTGTTGTACCTCCTCTTTATGGGTATCTTTAGATTGCGTGACAATATCAGGGGCAAATCTAGAGGGGTACAGAGATTGCAGTCCTGACCCATCTCTAAAGTGTGAGAAGGCCAAAAACCTCTCTCTGCCCAATATGGTGGATCATTACTATAATCAGTGAGAAATAATAGAGAATATCATTACAAGATACTGTTATGTGACAGTGCTTATATTAATTTTATCTATTGTCTAGTGGTAATTTGAGTGTGGTCAGTAAGTGTCAGTAGACACACCAGATGTGCAAATTCTGCAGCTGCATCCCCCTTTAATTGTAATACTCTAGATAAAATTTTAGTGACCAGTGACATTTTTGAACATTAAGGCTATGTTCACGCGTTGCGATTTTATCACATTTCTTATGTATTTTTGAGTGCAGATTTGTCACACAACCTGAAGGGGATCCCGATGCCAGGAAAGTGACGTGTAGTGCAGATCTTGAGTATTTTCTCCTAGTATATTTGCTGCAGATTTAAATCTTGAGCATGTCAATTCTTGCAGCGTTTTTGCTGCAGGTTTCGCCCATTCTAATAAATGGCAAACATATGCACCAAAAACATGTAGTTAAAACGCAGCAAAAAAAATGTGCCTTTTTGCCATTGCCTTTTCCTGCCAATAGATGCAGAAATGGTGCAGAAAGTTCTGCATCAAATGCCAAAGATATGCACATACCCTTACAAAGAAACAAGAACAAGGAAAAGAGAATTCAGATTTCAAGAAAGTAAGGAAAATGCCATGCAAAGGGAATCTGTCACCCTTTTTGAGGTTTTTGAGTAATTAATGTGGCCATACCAGTTGTACACAGCTGAAAATAATGTTACTTGAATACCTCCTGGATGATGGCTTGTTCAGTAAAAACCATCTTGTATAGCTGTGATCTTCCAGGCTATGGGGTATGCGCTGCCCGGTCTTCAGTATAAAAGGATTCTCCTCCTCTTCTCTTCCTTAGGGTACATTCACACTTGCGTTTTTTTCCTTCCGTCACAATCCGCCCTTTTGGAAAACAGCGGAATCCGTTAACGGATTCCTCTGTTTCCCATAGACTTGTATGGATGACGAATTGTGCCAAAAGGACCTGCGCTGCTTCCGCTGGGCGACGCTGCGTTGCTTCCGCCTGGCGGAAGAAACGCAGCATGTAACTTTTTTGAGCAGCGGAATCCTTAGGATTTCACTGCGCATGCTCTCTCTGGCTCCCAGTGCACACGTAACCAGGGTATACATCGGGTAACCAAGCAAAGCGCTTTGCTTAGTAACCCGATATTTACCCAGGCTACGTGTGCAGGGAGCCCAACACTTCCCCGCTTGGCTCCGCCCCCTCCCGCACACCACTCCGCATGTACACACATGCGCGCACGCACACACACACAAACACACACACACACACTCACCTGTCCTCAGCGCCATGGCCCCGCTCGGCTCCACCCACCCCGCACTCCGCCCCCCGCACACATTCTCGGTGGCCGAACGATTAGCTGATAACCTGGCGACCGGCTGCTGTGAGCGATCAGCTGATCACCTGGCGACTGGCTGCTGTGAGCTGAGCTGAGCGCCCGGCAGCCAGGTGACCAGCTGATCGTTCACAATAGTCTGCCGCCAGTAAGACTGTAAAAATAAAAAAAAAAAAAAAAGCTGATTCCGTTGTTTTGTATGATCCATTGCATCCGTTGTGCCACGATATGTAACACATCCATTGCATCCGTCACACAACGCAATGCAACGGATGCCATTCAACGCAAGTGTGAAACTAGTCTTAAGGGGGCTTTACACGCTGCGACATCGCTAATGCGGAGTCGTTGGGGTCACGGAATTTGTGACGCACATCCGGCCGCATTAGCGATGCCGTTGCATGTGACAACGATAAGCGATTTTGCATCGTTGCAAAAACGTGCAAAATCGCTAATCGGCGACATGGGGGTCCATTCTTAAAAATCGTTACTGCAGCAGTAACGAAGTTGTTCCTCGTTCCTGCGGCAGCATACATCGCTCCGTGTGACGCCGCAGGAACGAGGAAGCTCTCCTTACCTGCCTCCCGGCTGCTATGCGGAGGGAAGGAGGTGGGCGGGATGTTACGTCCCGCTCATCTCCGCCCCTCCGCTGCTATTGGGCGGCGGTTCAGTGACGCTTCAGTGACGTCGCTGTGACGCCGCACGGACCGCCCCCTTAGAAAGGAGGCGGTTCGCCGGTCACAGCGATGTCGCCGGGCAGGTAAGTATGTGTGACGGCTCTGGGCGATGTTGTGCGGCACGGGCAGCGATTTGCCCGTGTCGCGCAACAGATGGGGGCGGGTACCCACACTAGCGATATCGGGACCGATATCGCAGTGTGTAAAGTAGCCTTAAGGCTATGTGTCCACAATGCGTTTTGACATGCTTTTCTGCAGCGTTTTCAAGTGCATCTTTTTAATGCCAAAATGCATGCGTTGTGATTTCCCAGCAAAGTCTATGAGAAATAGGGATTTCTTGTGCCCACCATGCAGTTCAAAACGCTGCGTTTAATTTGCATAATTTTGGACAAAAACTCAGCATTTAAAGAAGCAGCATGTAATTGTTTTTGCCATTTGGGCTGCGTTTTGATAACATTGAAGTCAATGAGAAGTTGCAAAAAGTAAGCAACATCAAAATTCCTGCTTTTTACATGATTTTTAGGTGCAGAAAACATGCTTTTTGGACATCAAAATAAAGATTTGATATGTCCCTTTACACACACATATAGTCCGACAATTAAATTAATGAAAAATATCAATTTATTGCTATTTTACCGCTAAATAGTATAAAACCGCTAGAATTATATGAAATATAACGATTTTATTTTTTTTTTAAAATAAATTATATGTTGTTCTTTTTTTTCTCTTTTTTCATTATGTTTGACTGTTTAATCTATATTTAGCAGTGTCTTTATGTTCAAAACGCATCTGTCAAAACGCTATTGAAAAGCATGTGAAAAGCGCTAAAAACGCACCTAAATCGCGGTAAATACGCATGAGTTTTTAGCACTATTTTATGGTAAAAAGCAACTTTGGCAAAATCAATTACTGCCAGAGGGTGCGTTTAGAACTGCACCTAGCTCGACGCATCGTGGACATATAGCCTAAAGGGGGCTTTACACGCTACGACATCGCTAATGCGAACTCGTTGGGGTCAGGGAATTGGTGACGCACATCCGGCCGCATTAGCGATGCCGTTGCGTGTGACAACGATAAGCGATTTTGCATCGTTGCAAAAACGTGCAAAATCGCTAATCGGCGACATGGGGGTCCATTCTTAAAAATCGTTACTGCAGCAGTAACGAAGTTGTTCCTCGTTCCTGCGGCAGCATACATCGCTCCATGTGACGCCGCAGGAACGAGGAAGCTCTCCTTACCTGCCTCCCGGCTGCTATGCGGAGGGAAGGAGGTGGGCGGGATGTTACGTCCCGCTCATCTCCGCCCCTCCGCTGCTATTGGGCGGCGGTTCAGTGACGCTTCAGTGACGTCGCTGTGACGCCGCACGGACCGCCCCCTTAGAAAGGAGGCAGTTCGCCGGTCACAGCGGCGCTGCCGGGCAGGTAAGTATGTGTGACGGCTCTGGGCGATGTTGTGCGGCACGGGCAGCGATTTGCCCGTGTCGCGCAACAGATGGGGGCGGGTACCCACACTAGCGATATCGGGACCGATATCGCAGTGTGTAAAGTAGCCTTAAGGCTATGTGTCCACAATGCGTTTTGACATGCTTTTCTGCAGCGTTTTCAAGTGCATCTTTTTAATGCCAAAATGCATGCGTTGTGATTTCCCAGCAAAGTCTATGAGAAATAGGGATTTCTTGTGCCCACCATGCAGTTCAAAACGCTGCGTTTAATTTGCATAATTTTGGACAAAAACTCAGCATTTAAAGAAGCAGCATGTAATTGTTTTTGCCATTTGGGCTGCGTTTTGATAACATTGAAGTCAATGAGAAGTTGCAAAAAGTAAGCAACATCAAAATTCCTGCTTTTTACATGATTTTTAGGTGCAGAAAACATGCTTTTTGGACATCAAAATAAAGATTTGATATGTCCCTTTACACACACATATAGTCCGACAATTAAATTAATGAAAAATATCAATTTATTGCTATTTTACCGCTAAATAGTATAAAACCGCTAGAATTATATGAAATATAACGATTTTATTTTTTTTTTAAAATAAATTATATGTTGTCCTTTTTTTTCTCTTTTTTCATTATGTTTGACTGTTTAATCTATATTTAGCAGTGTCTTTATGTTCAAAACGCATCTGTCAAAACGCTATTGAAAAGCATGTGAAAAGCGCTAAAAACGCACCTAAATCGCGGTAAATACGCATGAGTTTTTAGCACTATTTTATGGTAAAAAGCAACTTTGGCAAAATCAATTACTGCCAGAGGGTGCGTTTAGAACTGCACCTAGCTCGACGCATCGTGGACACATAGCCTAAAGGGGGCTTTACACGCTACGACATCGCTAATGCGAACTCGTTGGGGTCAGGGAATTGGTGACGCACATCCGGCCGCATTAGCGATGCCGTTGCGTGTGACAACGATAAGCGATTTTGCATCGTTGCAAAAACGTGCAAAATCGCTAATCGGCGACATGGGGGTCCATTCTTAAAAATCGTTACTGCAGCAGTAACGAAGTTGTTCCTCGTTCCTGCGGCAGCATACATCGCTCCGTGTGACGCCGCAGGAACGAGGAAGCTCTCCTTACCTGCCTCCCGGCTGCTATGCGGAGGGAAGGAGGTGGGCGGGATGTTACGTCCCGCTCATCTCCGCCCCTCCGCTGCTATTGGGCGGAGGTTCAGTGACGCTTCAGTGACGTCGCTGTGACGCCGCACGGACCGCCCCCTTAGAAAGGAGGCAGTTCGCCGGTCACAGCGGCGCTGCCGGACAGGTAAGTATGTGTGACGGCTCTGGGCGATGTTGTGCGGCACGGGCAGCGATTTGCCCGTGTCGCGCAACAGATGGGGGCGGGTACCCACACTAGCGATATCGGGACCGATATCGCAGTGTGTAAAGTAGCCTTAAGGCTATGTGTCCACAATGCGTTTTGACATGCTTTTCTGCAGCGTTTTCAAGTGCATCTTTTTAATGCCAAAATGCATGCGTTGTGATTTCCCAGCAAAGTCTATGAGAAATAGGGATTTCTTGTGCCCACCATGCAGTTCAAAACGCTGCGTTTAATTTGCATAATTTTGGACAAAAACTCAGCATTTAAAGAAGCAGCATGTAATTGTTTTTGCCATTTGGGCTGCGTTTTGATAACATTGAAGTCAATGAGAAGTTGCAAAAAGTAAGCAACATCAAAATTCCTGCTTTTTACATGATTTTTAGGTGCAGAAAACATGCTTTTTGGACATCAAAATAAAGATTTGATATGTCCCTTTACACACACATATAGTCCGACAATTAAATTAATGAAAAATATCAATTTATTGCTATTTTACCGCTAAATAGTATAAAACCGCTAGAATTATATGAAATATAACGATTTTAATTTTTTTTTAAAATAAATTATATGTTGTCCTTTTTTTTCTCTTTTTTCATTATGTTTGACTGTTTAATCTATATTTAGCAGTGTCTTTATGTTCAAAACGCATCTGTCAAAACGCTATTGAAAAGCATGTGAAAAGCGCTAAAAACGCACCTAAATCGCGGTAAATACGCATGAGTTTTTAGCACTATTTTATGGTAAAAAGCAACTTTGGCAAAATCAATTACTGCCAGAGGGTGCGTTTAGAACTGCACCTAGCTCGACGCATCGTGGACACATAGCCTAAAGGGGGCTTTACACGCTACGACATCGCTAATGCGAACTCGTTGGGGTCAGGGAATTGGTGACGCACATCCGGCCGCATTAGCGATGCCGTTGCGTGTGACAACGATAAGCGATTTTGCATCGTTGCAAAAACGTGCAAAATCGCTAATCGGCGACATGGGGGTCCATTCTTAAAAATCGTTACTGCAGCAGTAACGAAGTTGTTCCTCGTTCCTGCGGCAGCATACATCGCTCCGTGTGACGCCGCAGGAACGAGGAAGCTCTCCTTACCTGCCTCCCGGCTGCTATGCGGAGGGAAGGAGGTGGGCGGGATGTTACGTCCCGCTCATCTCCGCCCCTCCGCTGCTATTGGGCGGAGGTTCAGTGACGCTTCAGTGACGTCGCTGTGACGCCGCACGGACCGCCCCCTTAGAAAGGAGGCAGTTCGCCGGTCACAGCGGCGCTGCCGGACAGGTAAGTATGTGTGACGGCTCTGGGCGATGTTGTGCGGCACGGGCAGCGATTTGCCCGTGTCGCGCAACAGATGGGGGCGGGTACCCACACTAGCGATATCGGGACCGATATCGCAGTGTGTAAAGTAGCCTTAAGGCTATGTGTCCACAATGCGTTTTGACATGCTTTTCTGCAGCGTTTTCAAGTGCATCTTTTTAATGCCAAAATGCATGCGTTGTGATTTCCCAGCAAAGTCTATGAGAAATAGGGATTTCTTGTGCCCACCATGCAGTTCAAAACGCTGCGTTTAATTTGCATAATTTTGGACAAAAACTCAGCATTTAAAGAAGCAGCATGTAATTGTTTTTGCCATTTGGGCTGCGTTTTGATAACATTGAAGTCAATGAGAAGTTGCAAAAAGTAAGCAACATCAAAATTCCTGCTTTTTACATGATTTTTAGGTGCAGAAAACATGCTTTTTGGACATCAAAATAAAGATTTGATATGTCCCTTTACACACACATATAGTCCGACAATTAAATTAATGAAAAATATCAATTTATTGCTATTTTACCGCTAAATAGTATAAAACCGCTAGAATTATATGAAATATAACGATTTTAATTTTTTTTAAAATAAATTATATGTTGTCCTTTTTTTTCTCTTTTTTCATTATGTTTGACTGTTTAATCTATATTTAGCAGTGTCTTTATGTTCAAAACGCATCTGTCAAAACGCTATTGAAAAGCATGTGAAAAGCGCTAAAAACGCACCTAAATCGCGGTAAATACGCATGAGTTTTTAGCACTATTTTATGGTAAAAAGCAACTTTGGCAAAATCAATTACTGCCAGAGGGTGCGTTTAGAACTGCACCTAGCTCGACGCATCGTGGACACATAGCCTAAAGGGGGCTTTACACGCTACGACATCGCTAATGCGAACTCGTTGGGGTCAGGGAATTGGTGACGCACATCTGGCCGCATTAGCGATGCCGTTGCGTGTGACACCGATGAGCGATTTTGCATCGTTGCAAAAACGTGCAAAATCGCTCATCGGTGACATGGGGGTCCATTCTCAAAAATCGTTACTGCAGCAGTAACGAGGTTGTTCCTCGTTCCTGCGGCAGCACACATCGCTCCATGTGACACCGCAGGAACAAGGAAGCTCTCCTTACCTGCCTCCCGGCCGCTATGCGGAAGGAAGGAGGTGGGCGGGATGTTACGTCCCGTTCAGCTCCGCCCCTCCACTGCTATTGGGCGGCCACTCAGTGACGTCGCTGTGACACCGCACAGACCGCCCCCTTAGAAAGGAGGCGGTTCGCCGGTCACAGCAATGTCGCCGGGCAGGTAAGTATGTGTGACGGGTCTTGGCGATGTTGTGCGGCACGGGCAGCAATTTGCCCGTGTCGCGCAACAGATGGGGGCAGGTACCCACACTAGCGATATCGGGACCGATATCGCAGTGTGTAAAGCCCGCTTAAGTGTCCTGGCTGTGACGTCAGGTGCACAGCCTGAAATCCCATGACTGCACAGTCTGTCTCTCCCCTGCACTTTTCCGCCCATCTGTGGTTGTCTTTAAAAGAGCTACCATATATGCGTATATAAATAGTTTGTGGTATGAAATCCTGCTAACAAATTGCCTTTAACTATTATTATTTATTTACATATAGAACTGATTTTAATTTTATATGTTAAATCACAGAAATAAAATACATACTGTACAGTGGGGAGAATAAGTATTTAATACACTGTCAATTTTTCAAGTTTTCCCACCTACAAAGAATAGAGAGGTCTGTAATTTTTATCGTAGGTACACTTCAACTTTTACAGACAGAATTCCCCGAAATCCAGAAAATCACATTGCATGATTTTTAAATAATTATTTGCATTGTATTTGATTAAATAAGTATTTGATTACCTGCCAACCAGCAAGAATTCTAGCTATGACAGACCTGTTATTTTTTTTTTTAAGATGCCTCCTACACTGCACTCATTACCTGTATTCATTGCACTTGTTTGAACCCATTACCTGTATAAAAGACACCTGTCCACGCACTCCAACCTCTTCACCATGGCCATGACCAAAGAGGTGTCTAAGGACACCAGGGACTAAATTGTAGACCTGCACAAAGCTGGGATGGGCTACAGGACAATAGGCAAGCAGCTTGGTGAGAAGGCAACAACTGTTGGTGCAATTATTTGAAAATGGAAGAAACACAAGATGACTGTCAATCTTACTAAGGCCTCTTTCACACGTCTGTGCCACCGGTACGTGTATGGTCAGTTTTCTCACATACCGGAGACACGGGGACACGAAGACCCATTAAAATCAATGGGTCTGCGTTCACGTGCGTATTCTGCCATGGACCGTGTGTACATGTGGAGCATACATGTGCCCGTGTGCTCCACACGTAGACATGTCCACGTTTTCTCTGGCATCACGGGTGTCACACAGAACACAAACGGGTCACACGTAACACAAACGGACCATACTATGTTCCGTGTGACATGCACCGGAGAAAACACATGCATCTGCGAGAAAAAAAAACAACTTTACTCACCTTCTCCAGCCCCCCTGTCTCTGCCACAGCTGTCACTTGCTTCTGACCGCCGCTCATTATGCTCATTGCATATTCACTTCACTGCGGCCGGAAGCAGCAACAGCGGGGAGTCAGCAGGACCTTTAGACCGAAGATCAGCACCGTGGACAGCGAAGCCAGGGACCGTTGAGTAGAAAGTTTCCGTTCTTAATAACACCCGGAGAACACACGTGAGCCATAAACACGGCTCACGGAGGGCAAAACGCACCTTTGACACGTCCGTGAAAAACGTTCGTGGTTTTTAACGGACGTGTGAAAGAGGTCTAAGACTGGGGCTCCCTTCAAGATCTTGCCTCATGAAGTAAGGATGATTCTGAGACAGATCAGTAATCAGCCTCGAACCACACAAAACAACCTGGTCATTGACCTAAAGAGAGCTGGGCCCACAGTCTCAAAGATTATTATTAGTAACATATTACGCTGTCATGGATTAAAATCTTGTATGGCAGGCAAGGTCCTCATGCTCACGCCAGCACATGTCCAGGCCCATTTGAAGTTCACTAGTGACCATCTGGATGACCCAGAGAAGGCATAGGAGAAGGTCATTTGGTCAGATGAGATAAAAAATAGAACTTTTTGGTATCAACTCCACTCGTCATGTTTGGAGGAAGAAGAAGGATGAATACAGCCCAAAAAACACCATTCCAAACATGAAGCATGGGGTGGAAACATCATACTTTGCGGGTGCTTTTCTACAGAGGGGACAGAACGATTGCACCGTACTGAAGAGATGATGGATGGGATCATGTATTGTGAGAATTTGGTCAACAACCTCCTTTTCTTCAGTAAGAGTATTGAAGATGGGTTGTGGCTGGGTCTTCCAGTATGACAATTACCCAAAACACACAGCCAGGGCAACAAAGTAGTGGATCCGTACATTTCAAGGTCCTGGAGTTCCCTACCCGGGCCCCAGACCTGTACCCAATAGAAAATCTTTGGAGGGAGCTGAAAGTCAATGTTGTCCAGCAGCAGCCTCGAAACCTGAAAGATCTGGAAAAGATCTGTATGGAGGAGTGGGCCAAAATCCCTGCTGCAGACTGTGTAAACCTGGTCAAGAAATACAGGAAACCTCTGTAATTGTAAACAAAGGTTTCTGTACCAAAAATTAAATTCTGTTTTTCTATGATATCAAATAATTAGTTTGCACTTTATGGCCCAAAATAAGTATTTAAAAATCATACAATGTGAAGCTTGGGTTTATTTGTATTCTGTCTTTCACGGTTGAAGTGTAATAAAAAAAAATATCTATATATATTTTTTCAGCTCATGTCTATGATTAAGAGTGTTTTTTTCGCTTGAAACGCTTAAGATGTTTTTATTCTCACCTGTTTTTTAACATGCATCAATAAAGAATCCCTTTTATTTAAGAAGATTTTGGTATTCATATGACAAGAATTGGATTGTGCTGGACCCATCAATTATTATTCACAGTTGCAGTGTACCTATGATAAAAATTACAGACCTCTCCATTCTTTCTAGGTGGGAAAACGTGCAAAATCGGGAGCGTATCAAACACTTTTATTGCCTACTGTATCTCCAATGAAAATAAGTGAATAAGTAAAACACATGTATACCAGGGTGTAGTGCAAATAATCCAATTAATATATTACCTTGAAAGTTAAATCTTTGATGGCGATTGTGAAGATGTTAATAACAAAACACTACTTTCTGAGTTAACCTATAAACTTTCTGCATTATTTAGCCATGAAAAGCAGCCGCCATGACTCAATGTACATGAAGAGAGAACAATGGCTGCTCAGTGTAAACTCGGAGAGATAGAATAGGCTTGTGCAATGTTTAATGAAATCTGCTGCAGTGTTTGAGCAGCAAAATCACATATATACAGGAGAGTCTCTTCACATACAAACAAGCTCCTGTATATTGACACCACCTTGCCCCGATAAGTCACTTATCCATCCTGAGCACTTGGATCCTGCATCTTGATATCTTAATTGCTGCACTTGGATGCTACTCACGGCTCTGAGAATGTAAACCCGAGAGCAGAGATGGAGCAGGGGAAGCCGAGACCCCCACTCACACCCCTATCAGCTCCTGTGCAGAATACTGAAGCTATTACGGTATATTATTGCTCGGTTATTAAAACTGTGCAAATGGTTATTGTAATTAATAGACCATTGTAAATGTTTCTGTGGGTATCAGAAATAGAAATGATCATTACTAGGCGCATCTTCTATTTTTAGCGGATAGAGATGTACAGTAGCAGAACAGGGGACCATTATCGGTGGCACGGCTTTCACCTATACTGAGCCTGCCAGAATCTTCTAAATTATTCAAGTGATCAGAGAGAAAAAGCTTGCAACAGATAAAGAACCTTGGATCTAGCGAGGATCAGCATGTACACGGTGCAGCCGGGCATCGTCCGTAAGGAGGAAGCCGCATGCCTAAGCAAACATGAATATTTATACTTGTTTGTGTATGTTCTTTCCAGTTTCCATAGCCTCTGACATAAAAAGCGCTCAGATATGTGACGTTGAAGAAAGGCCTAGGAAAGTACAAACAATTGCGTTAAATCAGAGCGCCTTATTAATTATGATACAAATTGAGTTTGAATTTCCTACATCAGGGCATTATTACTGGTGTGTGCATGCTGTACTTTACACCTGAAGCATATGTATTTCATAAGTCTGGTTCTATGAAAGACAACTCTGAGCTCTAGTCCACATATTGTAGCTAATAATATTATGTGCCGCCCCCGTGTCAGCAGCCGGGCTGCTCGGATCCGGATCCGCGGTGGCTCAAGGTGTCTCCGGACTCGGGGGTCGTGTGGCCACTCAAATGAAGGGGGTATTTACAGGGCATTGTGTTAGAGTTCGTGACGCCACCCGTGGTTTGTGGTAATTTAAAGTACCACCGCTGCAGTTAGGAGTACCCGGGGTTGATGGAATGGGGCAGCGAAGTGTTGGAACCCTCCACAGGTAGGGGGGGAATGCCCCGGGACTCGGTGATGGTGTTTGGGGAGTGCAGTTCAGTGTGAAGGGGTCACTTGCGTACTCACTCAGTCCATTAAGCGGACACCGACAACTGGATAAACCAAAGTTCTGGATACCGCTGCCGCTGAGGGGAGCTAGTTCGGGTCCCGTCCCTAATGGTGGTGCCTGGTGATCCATGACCTTCCTCCTGGCACTAAGTTTACTTCTCTGTTGGTCCTGGTGTCGCGGGCGGAGGAGGGGACGCCGCGCTCTCCCACTGCTGCTCGGGTCCGGCTGCCGCGGCTGCTGCAGCCTGCTGCTGCTCGGTGGCTCGAGCGATGAGCCGGATCCCGGGGACTCTAGCGGCGCTCCTCGCCCGTGAGTGAAAAGGGGGTTGTTGGGTGTGGGGATGGTTTATTTTCCGTGACGCCACCCACGGTTGTGGTGATTTGGTTGACACCACCGCTGCGCTGTATGGGGATCCCGGGAAGGATGGTATGGAGCAGCCAGTTGTTATGTTGCCCCTCCGTGGGTAGGGGTTGGTGATCCCGGGCCCAGTGATGAGGTGGGAGATGCAGGGCTTGGTGGGCGTAGGGACGCGGGGGCAGCGCGGTGCCTTGCGGCACTGTGGTACTCACTCAGCCTGAGACGTTGACACAGTTTTACGGTAAACCACAAGGCTGGAAAGACGGTTCCCACGGACGGCTGCACTTGCTCTCCCAGTAGGTAACGGTGATGTCCCTTTGACCTGCACCTAGTGTTTCTGTGTTGGTAGCGATGGGTTCCCACCGGTAACCCGCTCCCCAGCTTGGGTATGGGCCGGAGGAGCCCTGCTTTGCCCGCAGACGCTGGCCCCGAGGAACTGGTGCCCTGGCGGTGGCGGTGTTCCTCCTTAATGGTTGGACTTTTGCCTTCAGTCGGGACTTGGTTGTTGGGGGATCGACGTCCCCTTCACTGATGGATTTGGCAAATTATGGCGACTCCTAGCCTTGCCGGGGTCCGAGAGGCCCCTGCCCTGGTGCTGACTGTCCTTCGTATACTGCTCCAGACCGCCGGACCACTACCCGTCCGCGGTCCTTCCAGCAACCTCCGAGCAGTCCCCCTCCAGACGATCACCGCTGTTGCTGACCTTGCTGACACTGTCCTGCACTTAGCCGGACCAACTTCAGGTCTTTCTACGCTCACTTTTACTCCTTTCTTCTTTGCTCCACTACCACTTCACTTTCACTTAGCTCCTCTACCACTTCCTTCTACTTCACTAGCGAGGTGCTGAATTGAAGTAAAGTGCTGAATTTAAGATAAGTGCATAGTTTCAACACAATTACATAGTTTGACACAAGAACATAGTTTGAATTTATCCTTATACGTTTCCCATTGGGTTTCTTTAGTTTTTTTCTCTTTGTTTTTCTACTTTACTGTTGATCCCCATTTGATAGGTGCTCCATGGACAATGCTACCAGGTGTGTATCTTGTCAGATGTATGCATGCCTTGAGCAGCCGCTCGAGGGTGACTATGTCTGCACTAGATGCGAGCATGTTGCGTATTTGGAAGCCAAGGTAACTGATCTAAATAAGCAGCTTGCAACACTCAGGGGCATTGCAAACCTGGAGAGGAGTTTAGAGCTCACTGAGCTTTCTCTGGCTGGGGCCAGTGATATGGAGGAGGGTGGAGGTGGGGAAGATCAGGACCCAGAGGTAGGTAGCTAGGTAACAGTTAGAAGAAGAGGTAGGGGGAAAAGTGTCAGGGAGCCTAGTCCTGACCTGGCACAACCTAGTAAATATGCCTGTTTGGCTGATATTAGGAATGAAGGGCCTGGACTAGGGTCACTACAGCAGGATGTTGCTCCTAGCAACCAGGAAAACAACTGCTGTAGGAAGGAGGGAAATAGGAGTGCAGCAAAGCCCAGACAGATGTTGGTGGTAGGGGACTCTATAATTAGGCGGACAGACAGGGTCATCTGTCGCCGAGACCGTGAATGCCGAACAGTGTGTTGTCTGCCGGGTGCTCGGGTTCGGCATATTGTGGATCGGATAGACAGATTGCTGGGTGGGGCTGGGGAAAACCCAGCGGTCATGGTGCACATTGGTACTAATGACAAAGTTAGAGGCAGGTGGAAGGTCCTTAAAAATGATTACAGGGAACTAGGAGAGAAGCTGAAGTCCAGGACCTCCAAGGTGGTGTTTTCAGAAATACTACCGGTGCCACGAGCGTCACTAGAAAGACAGCGGGAGCTTAGGGAGATAAATATGTGGCTTAGAAATTGGTGCAGGAAGGAAGGGTTCGGGTTCATGGAGAACTGGGCCGACTTCTCAGTCGGCTACAGGCTCTACGGTAGGGACGGGCTGCACCTCAATGGGGAAGGTGCAGCTGTGCTGGGGGAGAAAATGGTCAGACGGATGGAGGAGCTTTTAAACTAGGATCGGGGGGGAGGGAGGGTAGTGGAGCAAATAAGGGGATAGATAGAGCAGATAGAGACAGGGAAACGGTAGGGGTCAATGAAGGATTAGGGGGGATGGGACATACAAGGAACGTAGGGAGGCTAGGAGTAATAAAGGTGTTAATAGGATTAAATGTCTACTGGCAAATGCAAGAAGTCTTGCAAACAAAATGAATGAATTGGAGACTCTTATGTCAACCATGGATTATGATGTGGTGGGCATTACGGAAACCTGGCTGGATGAAAGCCATGACTGGGTGACAAACATACAGGGTTATAGTACATTTAGGAAGGACAGGAAAGGCCAAAAAGGTGGTGGGGTGTGTATATTTATCAAATCTAACCTAAAACCTGTGTTGTATGATGACATTGAGGGGAACAGCAACAATGTAGAGTCAGTATGGGTAAATGTACATGGGGAGGGGAATAATGGAAAAATGCTAATTGGAGTTTGCTATAAGCCTCCTAACATACCTGAACAAATAGAGGGTGAAATGCTGGAACAAATTGAAAAGGCAGCTAATAATAATAATCGGGTTCTTATTATGGGGGATTTCAACTATCCAGACATACAGTGGGACATAGAATCTTCTGGTTCTGCTAAAAGCTGTAAGTTCTTATCTACCATTCAAGACCATTTCCTCTCTCAGATGGTAGGTGAACCGACCAGGGGAGATAATTTGCTAGATCTGGTCCTGTCAAATAGACCGGATACAATTTCAGATCTACAGGTCCGGGAGCACTTGGGCACCAGCGATCATAATATGGTAAGCTTCGACATAATATTCAATAGAACATTTCAAAGGGGGAATGCTAAAACCTGGAATTTTAGGAAAGCTGATTTCAACAAATTAAGGGAAGAGCTTAAATGTGTAGATTGGGACAGAGTCATGGTAACTGGGGATACCGAACATAAATGGGGTAAGTTTAAGGATATACTACTAGAGTCCTGTAAAAAACGTATACCCTCTGGTAATAAAATGTCCAGGAATAAAAAGAAACCACTATGGATAAATAAGACTGTACAAAGTATAATAAAACAAAAACAAAGGGCGTTTAAAATCTTAAAGGCTGAGAATACAGAAATAGCATTGCAGGAGTATAAAGATATCAATAGGCAATGCAAAAAAGAAATCAAACAAGCAAAACTAGCTACTGAAACAAAAATCGCCAAGGACATTAAAATAAATCCCAAAATCTTTTATAAATACATTAATGCCAAAAGGAAAACAAAGGATAGTATCGGACCCTTAAAATATAATAACAAGTTAGTTATAGAGGACAAACAAAAGACTGAGATATTAAATAGGCATTTCTCATCTGTATTCACCAAGGAACTGACTGTACCAGGGATCATTCAACAAGTGAAAAATCAAAGTCCACCACCCGATATAATTAATTTAACACAAGATGAAGTACGCCTACGTCTGAGTAAATTAAACATTGACAAATCCCCAGGGCCAGAAGGCATTCATCCACGAATATTGAGGGAATTGAGCTCCGTAATCGACATACCGCTGTATCTCATCTTTTTAGACTCACTTGTAACGGGGTTGGTGCCTCAGGATTGGAGGATTGCTGATGTGGTACCGATATTTAAAAAAGGTAAGAGGGTAGATCCAGGCAACTACCGTCCAGTAAGCCTGACATCAGTAGTATGCAAAGTTTTTGAGGGCATTTTAAGGGATGACATGCAAAAATATATTGCAGAAAATAATATGATAACTGACAAACAGCATGGATTCATGAAAGATAAGTCGTGTCTAACCAACCTGTTGGGGTTCTATGAGGGGGTAAGTTCAAACCTGGATATTAGTAATGCAGCTGATGTGATTTATTTGGACTTTGCAAAGGCATTTGATACTGTACCACATAATAGCCTTATACTAAAGCTCCAGAAGCAAGGACTAGGGGACACAATATGCAACTGGGTAAGGAATTGGCTAAAAGATAGGAAACAAAGAGTAGTCATAAATGGTACATTCTCTAAATGGGCTATAGTCAGCAGTGGGGTGCCGCAGGGATCTGTGCTTGGACCGATTCTTTTTACTCTCTTTATTAATGACCTTGTGGATGGGATTGATAGTACAGTGTCAGTCTTTGCCGATGACACCAAACTATGTAGGATATTAAAAACTGACCTGGATAGTACAATATTACAAAAAGATCTGGATAAGATGTCAGAATGGGCAGATACTTGGAAAATGAGATTTAATGTTGATAAATGTAAAGTAATGCACCTAGGACGGAGTAATCCTATAGCTGCGTATACATTAAATGGAAGTAAACTCGGGACTACAGAACAGGAGAAGGACTTGGGTATTCTCATTACAAATAAGCTGAGCAGCAGCACTCAATGTCAAGCAGCAGCTGCTAAAGCAAACAAGATTTTAGGGTGTATAAAAAGAGAGATTAGATCCCGTGATCCCAACGTATTGTTACCCCTCTATAAATCACTTGTAAGGCCACATCTGGAATACGGGATCCAGTTTTGGGCTCCACATTTTAAAAAGGACATTCAGAAGTTAGAGTCAGTTCAAAGGCGGGCAACTAGACTATTACAAGGAATGGAAGGCCTGCCATATGATGGCAGGTTGAAAAAGTTAGATATGTTTAGCTTAGAAAAAAGACGTCTCAGAGGAGATCTCATTTATATGTATAAATACATGTGTGGTCAATATAAAGGACTGGCACATGATTTATTTCTTCCAAAAACAATATTAAGGACCAGGGGGCACTCACTGCGAGTGGAAGAAAAGCGATTCCGACACCTAAATAGGAAAGGGTTCTTTACAGTTAGAGTGGTCAGACTGTGGAATACACTACCACAAGAGGTAGTAATGGCAGATACTATAACAGCTTTTAAAAAAGGGCTGGATGATTTCCTCAGTACACAAAACATTGTTGGTTATAAATGACTTAGTGACTAAATGTAGAACTGGTGGAGGAAGGTTGAACTAGATGGACCTAGGTCTTTTTTCAACCTAAGTAACTATGTAACTATGTAACTCCCCTAGCTTAACTGAGCTCGTTCTTCCCGCCTCCAGAGCTGTGGACTCCTCGGTGGGCGGAGCCAACCGCCTGGCCCACCCCCTGGTGTGAACATCAGCCCCTGGAGGAAGGCAACAAGGATTTTAGTAGCTTTGGTGTTCCTAACTGGGATGTAGGGTGTAGTGGTGTGATGACCTGTGACCCCTGGCTTGCCCAGGGCGTCACATTCCCCCTTAGCAAAATGCAGACCGTCCACGAGCTGCCCGTCCAACACCGGTTTTATTTTCTGTAAATGTATAAAAGTAAACGGTAACATATAAAGCATAACATCATCCCACAACGGGAGGCACATTTCTTAAACGTTACTAAACGGTTTTACGGGTACAGTTTCCGCTCTCTCCCACCCAAGCAACCTGGCCCTGATGCTGCCCCTAAAGCCCAGGCAGCACCCCTTGACCCACAGTCCAGCACAAGTTACCCGAGCGGGATCTGTCCTTTCCCTCCAGAGGGTAGCCACCGGTTCCTTTGGTGGCTGGGTCCCAGCCTGCTCTGCTGAGGGCCCTCCCTCCAACCTGCCTCTCCGGAGGCGGCAACTGCGGAAAACGGTACGGTAAAACAACATATTTACAAGCCACTTAACGTTTGTGGTTGCCCTGCAAGTTCACGGGCTTGTCCATGGATAGTTCCCATGCTAACCTTTTTTTAAACGGTCCCCACGGGGACAACGGTGCCGGCAACGGCCGGTTTTCTCTCAATCACAGTTAGACAATCAGGTTACTTCTCGGTTTTATCTTCTTTTATCATTTGCAACTTTTTCAAACACAAACACACTGACTGGTGGTCCCAACGGGGACTGTGCAGCGGCACTCGCCTGCCTTTTGCGGCTCAACAGTCCATTCTCACTCATGGGGCTCTAGTGCCACATTCACATGGTGCACCGCTGTGGACCCCAATGTTAGCTCGCTGCAGGCGATCTTCTTCCATATACATGCGGGCATGCACATCCGCTCTACACCCCTCTCGGGCATCGATCTCCCTGCGCAGCTGCTGTTGCCGCCACTCCCAGCCGGGAGCACTTTCTGTTTGCTCCGGTTCAGTGTGTGCAGGGGACGGACCCAGCCAGAGTCCCTCCGTGTCGGCTACGACCGGCACCTTCAGTAATAAGGGACCCCGCTGCGACATGGCCTGCTCTGCCTCCTGGCAGCTGCATCCCCGCCGTGCCTCCGATGCATCTTTGCTGACGGCCTCAGCCTCCGGCTTCTTCCATTGAAGCGGATCAGGGTGGTCACGATCTTCTGCTGCAGGTCTGTCCGCCGGGGCGGATTGGCAGGGTACCGCTACCGGTGGTGGTAGTAGCGGGCCTAGTGGCGGGGCAGCAGCAGCCAACACGGGTAGCGGGGGAGGTAGCAGGGCGAGTGGGTATGGACCGGGTCCCTCAGCCGCGATGACCGACCCACTAGGGGCACAGGGGCGTGGGTCACTTACCCTCCCTTCCAAGACTCCCTCCATCTCGCGTCTCCGTATGGCCGCCACCACTTCCGCCATGTCGGCCTCCCACTCCTCCATGAGGAGCTGCATGCGGACCTGCAGACGGCTGCTTAGCTGGACGGTCCGGACTTCCACCCACGCTGCGGGGCCAGGCGCGGGGGCCACGGTGTTGTCGGTCGGACTCAGCATCTTTAGCAGCGGCCCCTTCCAGGAACCAGTCAATGGCCGCAGGGTCCTGGCGTCCCTGCTTCTATAGCTGCGTTCACATGCAGCCAGCCGCCATCGCGTACCCCTTAGCTTCTTTCCGGCCCCTCTTTTATTGGGGCGGAGTTTTGGCCTTCGCGCCTCTGCTACTTGAGAAGACGCTTGAGCAGGAACTTTTCGCGCCAAAGATGGCGACTTCTGGAAATTTTCAGTCGGACATCTCCGGCGGTCACAAGGCGCACCTCTACCCAACGGCAGAGCGGTAAGATCCTGTTCGTGACGCCAAGTTGTCGCGGGCGGAGGAGGGGACTCCGCGCTCTCCCACTGCTGCTCGGGTCCGGCTGCCGCGGCTGCTGCGGCCTGCTGCTGCTCAGTGGCTCGAGCGATGAGCCAGATCCCGGGGACTCTAGCGGCGCTCCTCGCCCGTGAGTGAAAAGGGGGTTGTTGGGTGTGGGGATGGTTTATTGTCCGTGACGCCACCCACGGTTGTGGTGATTTGGTTGACACCACCGCTGCTCTGTATGGGGATCCCAGGAAGGATGGTATGGAGCAGCCAGTTGTTATGTTGCCCCTCCGTGGGTAGGGGTTGGTGATCCCGGGGCCCAGTGATGAGGTGGGAGATGCAGGGCTTGGTGGGCGAAGGGACGCGGGGGCAGCGCGGTGCCTTGCGGCACTGTGGTACTCACTCAGCCTGAGACGTTGACACAGTTTTACGGTAAACCACACGGCTGGAAAGACGGTTCCCACGGACGGCTGCACTTGCTCTCCCAGTAGGTAACGGTGATGTCCCTTTGACCTGCACCTAGTGTTTCTGTGTTGATAGCGATGGGTTCCCACCGTTAACCCGCTCCCCGGCTTGGGTATGGGCCGGAGGAGCCCTGCTTTGCCCGCAGACGCTGGCCCCGAGGAACTGGTGCCCTGGCGGTGGCGGTGTTCCTCCTTAATGGTTGGACTTTTGCCTTCAGTCGGGACTTGGTTGTTGGGGGATCGACGTCCCCTTCACTGACGGATTTGGCAAATTATGGCGACTCCTAGCCTTGCCGGGGTCCGAGAGGCCCCTGCCCTGGTGCTGACTGTCCTTCGTATACTGCTCCAGACCGCCGGGCCTCTACCCGTCCGCGGTCCTTCCAGCAACCTCCGAGCAGTCCCCCTCCAGACGATCACCGCTGTTGCTGACCTTGCTGACACTGTCCTGCACTTAGCCGGACCAACTTCAGGTCTTTCTACGCTCACTTTTACTCCTTTCTTCTTTGCTCCACTACCACTTCACTTTCACTTAGCTCCTCTACCACTTCCTTCTACTTCACTCCCAGGGTGTGGTGGTGTGATGACCTGTGACCCCTGGCTTGCCCAGGGCGTCACACTGGTAGTATGGAACTTGCCGGGTCCCGCTCCCCACTATGGCTAAGTGTGGGAGCTTGCTCTCAGGGTTCACGCTTGGGATATTCTAGACCGTTTTTGTGGAAAGTCCTATCCCCCTCGTTGCGCTAGTACCCCGATTTTGGAGCGGGTGGAAAGCAGATCTTGAAGGCTTCATTCTCATCAGGTAAATTGTCAGGTTGCCTGAAGCTACTCCCTGACCTAGGGTCTACGTACCCGCCATGTGTGCCGCTGCCTCACATTCTGCCAACTAGTCATCACTGCCAACGTTCTGCCAGCTGGGCGCCGCTACTTCACATTCTGCCATGTGTTCCACTGCTTCACATTCTGTCATGTGGCCACTGCTTCAAGTTCTGCCATGTGTGCTGCTGCCTCACATTCTGCCAACTAGGCATAACTGCTTCACATTCTGTCAGCTGGGTGCCGCTGCTGCACATTCTGCCATGTGTGCTGCTGCCTCACATTCTGCCATCTGGGCGTCGCTGCCAGTGTTGCTATAGTGTAGCGCGGTGTGCTGCAATTTCATCATAAATAGGGAGGAACCAATATCAAATACTAGAAAGAAAAAAAAAAACGGCACTTGCAACCGTCCATAAAATCCAAAAATGTATTCAAAATAGATTAAAATCCAAAATATACACGGCGGTACTGATCATGGCTAGGAATACATGCAATGCATTTCTGACCCTTCTGGTCCTTAGTCAATGCTGAGGCCAGAGGATCAGAAACACCTTTTTGCTGCCTTTACATAGAGAACACGTGTACCGTTAGGCTATGTGCACACGTTGCAGATTTTTTTCATTGCTTTTAATGATAAAAACGCAGTTAAAAATGCAGAAAGAATTGACATGCAACAAAATCTACAAAAAAAAAATCCTGAACACTTAAGGATTCTCACAGACTTGGCTGGCATAAGGATATCCTATAACAAACATAGCAAAAAAAAAAAAACAAGGTAAAAACTCACCCTGTGCAGAAAGCCTTAAATAGGTTGTCCACCTTTGGGGAGATTTTATTCTTTTTTTTTTAGTTAAAATCATGTATTAGAGGCTAAAAATCATTTTTTCAATCGGGTTTTATGAAAAATGTTGCACCGTGGGCCATCAACAACATTGCTTATGACTCATACACCACTATTCTATGTGACTGACAGACAAAGCCAAGAATGAGGATACGTTCAATGGGAAGTGTGTGATGCTTCATTTCCCCGTGGTGGTGCTATCAGGTTCTCCAACATTAGGCGGCGGTCCCAAAGCAGTGCACTCTATGGTGAGCTTATCATGAATTCTACAAGAACTTCAGGAGACGCAGATGAAGAAATGTGAAGATGTACAAAACATAGATTAAGATAACAGGCCGAAAAAGATGCAATGAACATGAATTGTGTGAAAGTTAGGATCGCTGCTGGATGGTCAAGATGTTCCTCAAAAAAAAATTCTCCCTAGAAATGACAACCTGTGTTGGGTGTTGGGAAGCCATGACAGACATGTGGACTCACTTCAGATCTTGTGTCACTACTTCATTAACAGTAAAGTACCTGACACGTCAAGCACTATCCACAGCGTAATCATACCAACCAGGAACCCGGACGTGTTAGGCTAAGCCATTAATTATATAGACAGCTAATAGCTTCTTTTTTTTTTCCTTGCCTTGATTAATCCAGTTAGAGGACGTGTCCAGTCAGAAGATATTGATGACCTATGCCTATGTGCAATGCAGTTTATGCAATGATTACATACAGTTAGGTCCAGAAATATTTGGACAGTGACACAAGTTTTGTTATTTTAGCTGTTTACAAAAACATGTTCAGAAATACAATTATATATATAATATGGGCTGAAAGTGCACACTCCCAGCTGCAATATGAGAGTTTTCACATCCAAATCGGAGAAAGGGTTTAGGAATCATAGCTCTGTAATGCATAGCCTCCTCTTTTTCAAGGGACCAAAAGTAATTGGACAAGGGACTCTAAGGGCTGCAATTAACTCTGAAGGCGTCTCCCTCGTTAACCTGTAATCAATGAAGTAGTTAAAATGTCTGGGGTTGATTACAGGTGTGTGGTTTTGCATTTGGAAGCTGTTGCTGTGACCAGACAACATGCGGTCTAAGGAACTCTCAATTGAGGTGAAGCAGAACATCCTAAGGCTGAAAAAAAAGAAAAAAATCATCAGAGAGATAGCAGACATGCTTGGAGTAGCAAAATCAACAGTCGGGTACATTCTGAGAAAAAAGGAATTGACTGGTGAGCTTGGGAACTCAAAAAGGCTTGGGCGTCCACGGATGACAACAGTGGTGGATGATCGCCGCATACTTTCTTTGGTGAAGAAGAACCCGTTCACAACATAAACTGAAGTCCAGAACACTCTCAGTGAAGTAGGTGTATCTGTCTCTAAGTCAACAGTAAAGAGAAGACTCCATGAAAGTAAATACAAAGGGTTCACATCTAGATGCAAACCATTCATCAATTCCAAAAATAGACAGGCCAGAGTTAAATTTGCTGAAAAACACCTCATGAAGCCAGCTCAGTTCTGGAAAAGTATTCTATGGACAGATGAGACAAAGATCAACCTGTACCAGAATGATGGGAAGAAAAAAGTTTGGAGAAGAAAGGGAACGGCACATGATCCAAGGCACACCACATCCTCTGTAAAACATGGTGGAGGCAACGTGATGGCATGGGCATGCATGGCTTTCAATGGCACTGGGTCACTTGTGTTTATTGATGACATAACAGCAGACAAGAGTAGCCAGATGAATTCTGAAGTGTACCGGGATATACTTTCAGCCCAGATTCAACCAAATGCCGCAAAGTTGATCGGACGGCGCGTCATAGTACAGATGGACAATGACCCCAAGCATACAGCCAAAGCTACCCAGTAGTTCATGAGTGCAAAAAAGTGGAACATTCTGCAATGGCCAAGTCAATCACCAGATCTTAACCCAATTGAGCATGTATTTCACTTGCTCAAATCCAGACTTAAGACGGAAAGACCCACAAACAAGCAAGACCTGAAGGCTGCGGCTGTAAAGGCCTGGCAAAGCATTAAGAAGGAGGAAACCCAGCGTTTGGTGATGTCCATGGGTTCTAGACATAAGGCAGTGATTGCCTCCAAAGGATTCGCAACAAAATATTGAAAATAAAAATATTTTGTTTGGGTTGGGTTTATTTGTCCAATTACTTTTGACCTCCTAAAATGTGGAGTGTTTGTAAAGAAATGTGTACAATTCCTACAATTTCTATCAGATATTTTTGTTCAAACCTTCAAATTAAACGTTACAATCTGCACTTGAATTCTGTTGTAGAGGTTTCATTTCAAATCCAATGTGGTGGCATGCAGAGCCCAACTCACGAAAATTGTGTCACTGTCCAAATATTTCTGGACCTAACTGTATGGCTGAAAACAATTGAGGTGCAGTCTGATACTGTGTGTGCACACTGCACTACAGTGTCAGTGTGTTTGCGTTCTCATCCCCCTCTACTGTCAGCATTGGCCGCCCGCTACTGTATGGCCCGAGTGCAGCATGCGCCAGCTGCTGACAAGACAGGGGGATGAGAATGGACCTGTACACTGACACTGCGTGAGCGCTCTGCTTTTCCAGTGTCAATTAGCATAATGTGGCGCCCCTGACCTGGTCAGGCGCCACTGAGTACTGCACCCATGCTGGGTGAGTGCAAACAGGTAATCCTGAAGGCTGGAATAGGGTGTGTACGCACAAACACATAGTGACCAGGTCTCCCACACCTTTAAGGAGAACCCTAGGCAGACCCAGGAGGGGGCGTGCCTCCACATCCAATCAAGGGGTGCGGTAGAGAGGCTGGAAGCTAGGTTGCAATGGCAGTCGGAAAAGTAAGAGGAGGTAGCCAGTCTGATAGTGGAGATGCAGGAGAGCTGACACGCTAGTCAGACCCTGCACATGTAGTGGCCGTTGGCGGGGGAGAACGGTCACCAGAAGTTGGACAGAAAGACGCTGAGGAAGTCAGCTGGTCATGTACGGAGACTCCAGGTGACTAGGCACACACAGGGAACAGGTCCCTAGAGTAGATGTCCATTTATTTGGTCTGCTAAACCTGCCGGTGGGGGGAACCACAAGTCCCACACCAACCAACTAGGGTCCGAGCATCCGCAGCAACGAGGGGGCCCATAAGGAGGATCGAGCCTGGAGCCATCTTCCTTGGTCCATGCTGCCAAGGAGGGGAGAAAAGGCAGTTGCGACTTCTCTGGATGAATCCCACGGTACTTCAAGTCAGGGGTTATCCGAAACAAGAAGTGCTAGGAAGGCAAGTTAACGGTTATCCTTAGACCAGACTGAAGGATACCTGGTTCCACCTGGTTTATCTCAGCATTGCCCGGGTTACCTCACAAAACCATCTGAAAGTGAGAAAACAAGTTGAAAGACACTTTGGACTGAGACTGAGTTATTCTGGAACCTGTTGTTCTACACACACACCCGAGCCCTTGGGGCCAGCCTCCCTCTCGGGAGGCCACACCATCCGACTGCAGATTCCATCAGCCCCAGACGCTCGTTAAAAACTGCAGTGGTGGTCACCCATAACCCTGACCGCAACCGAGAATGGCGTCATGACTCAGATGTAAATAACCTGACATACCTGTTACCAGAAGATCCAAAAGAGAAGACCCTGTGGCGTCCCTGGAGGTGGAGTGGTGTCCCTGGGGCGACCGCCGCAGCGGTGGGCTCCTTATCAACAGGAGATGCACAGAGGATTATAATTAAGTATGCAGAATGGGGCACTGAGCAATTGGCCACACCAAGGACCCATCACTTACATATCCAATATAATGGTTTTTATGTAAAACAGCATTAGTAAAATCTGTGCTACAAGTATAATTGTTTGAGGGGCTACTTCCCCTGTATGAATGTATAAATGGTTTCATGGTTTTGGGGGGTGGCAGACTCAATTTAAGAATAGTTCATTAATATAATTTAACTGGAAAACGCCTTTAAGTACCAAAAACACCCCTATTCTTCTTAATACCCTCTACAACACAATATGTTTCGGTGTAAGCAGTTTGCTGATTAGGTTTTTTTTTGTCTTCTATGAATCTTCACTATTGCACCCGGACATTAAAGAAGATGCACTGCATGGGAAAAGCTTCTACTACTACCTGATTATTCAGGCACCTGGCAAATTTAGAATTTCACTGCCAAGTAATAAACTTACTCTTTAAATCTAATTTTGTATACATATTTTTGGGCCACACAACCCCTCTAAATAATACCCTTCCAATTGATTTTCATATAAACTGTATTACATCTGTATGCATTAATTGAATCATGAGTCTTTATATACCAAGCATGTTTTCATCAATGGGGGACAGCACCATATAATTAAATATATCCACTTTTCAATGAAGAAAGAAAAAAAGTGCTAAAAAAACTGATAAAATTAAATTTATTAAATATTATAATAAAATATCATATCATTACATTTAAAAATAAGCAAGGGGTCCAATTAGACACAGGGACAACGCGCATTTCACCTGTCTTCTTGAGGAGACTGCAGACTTATCATTTTAGACCAGACAACCCTTTTAAGTCCAAATCCTGCTTTTTCTGTGTCGCTCCAGTCCAGTGGTGCTATCTCGTGACTGTAACTTCTGACTGGAAGTCAAAAGTTACATCAGAAGGTCTCATTACAAGTCTATGAGAGCCAGAACAAGGCTCTCATAGAGTTGTATTGAGTTGTGACCTCCGGCGCACTCAATGAAACACTGGAGCTGCTGGCAGGTCACAAATCAACAAAGACCGGAAGGAATGTTGGAGGATAAATATAAGATAGGGGGAAGGGGACTTAGATTTAAAGCATCACTCCAACAGTGCAATTAAAAAACACTGGAGTAGTGCTTTAAATGGGCATTTCAGGTTTATAAAAAAGGGCTACATATTGCAAGATGAACTGTTTATACAATTTTCCAATGTACATAATACAAGTATATCAATTTAACTACACCAAACCACGCACCTTCGTGCATCACTTGAGTGGGGCAGATCTATCTGCTGGTGGTAAGGGCTCATGGTTTTCGTTTTCACAGGTAGCACTTGTACCTGTGATACTCTATGGGGCCATTCACTTGTTCATGACCAAGGGTCGGCGGACAACTTTGGAGACAAGTCTGATTTTGAGGGTTTGGCAATGCAAGTCTATAAGTCTGTAAAAAAAATCTGTTTTTTTATGGACCGCCAGAATAGAGAAGGTGGAGAATTTTTTAGTTGTTTCTCCACATACGAGATAAATGGACCATGCTTGTATCAAAGTCTGATCAGAATTATTCTTGTAGTGGAAAAATCGGACGTCTGAATGAAGATACCCAATTAATTGTTGCAATCATAGATCTAGGAGCTGGCAGAAATCTGTTTACCATCCCCCTCCAGTTCAGGCGCCCTAACCATCTTGCCTTTTTATTTGCCTGTGGTTTGATTACATTGATCAGTAATAATAAAGACCTCGTTAGTCTCTTTATTAGAAGCTCATTGTAATGTTGGGGTTAAGTGTTTCTTTCACGTGGGGATGTCATTTTAAGGAGTCAGATCTTCAACACTAATTATACAAAGCTCTTCAGCCTGATTCCGAAATATACAATATTCTGCCGATGTCTAATTACTCAATGCAAAAACATAAACTCTAATTACTCAAGCGGCAGAGTAAGCCTGAACTCATTGTACATGGTTACCATAACTACCATCCAGAAAATCCTTCTGTGGGTAACAGCAGAGCAATTCCAGGGTAGAGAGACTGCGAGCCGCGATCACAGGGAGGGCCGGCTACATAGGACCAATGCCCCCGTCATGTACGGACTGGAAATATAGCTTGTAAATTGGCATCCACCATGACAGAAATAAGAAAATGCATCACTTGCATCCAAGACTGCTGGAGATTCTGTCTGTGACTTGACCATGTCTCCAAATTAAAGGGGCTTTCTAGGATCATAATATTGATGGCTTTTACTTAAACATTCACAGGGGCAGAAGTACTTCAGATTTTACAATTAGGCAGGTCAATTCTGGAGCAGAGTCTAGTACAAGGCAAAGGGATAGATTTTTATTAAAGGGACTCTGTCAGTAAGATAAAATCTTACTGGACATGTGAAGTAAGATGTCGGCTCCAGGCTGCTCGGGTGCCGCGCTGCATTGCTAAGGAGCCACTGTCTGTGGATGGGACCTTGGTTCTAGGTCACGACATTTACGTAAGTCACCCTGCTGGTGATTTTCATCGTAGACAGTAACACACACGACACCGGTGCTCACTTAGCCAACCATAAAGTTTATCCTTGACACTGTTATGACATACATGACCTCCCTTTGCTTCCTTCCTCGCAGTGTGGGGTACTCCCTCTCAACTAGTCCCCCTCTGCTATCTTGGATGTCGTCCTCAAGCTCCGGGTTCTGTGTCTCCTTTCCCCCTCAATCCGCTCACCTTGTCCAATTCTGGGCCCCAGCAGCTCTCTAGCCGGACAACTCTTTAAGCCCGCCAAGGTGAGCCGTAGTCTTCGGACTTTTTAAGCACACCTAAGGGTTTCCTGACACATTATAGTGTGCCGCCCCCACATCAGCAGCCTGCCGCTGTTGCTCGGATCCGGATTCGCGGTGGCTCGAGAAGATCTCCAGACCCGGGGTCGTGGTCATGCGGCCACTCGGAATAAAGGGGGGATATTTACAGGGGATTGTATGGACAGTTCATGATGCCACCTGTGGTGCGTGGTAAGATGGTGTACCACCGCTGCAATGGGGAGTACTCGGTGGCGATGGTGTGGGCAGCCAGATGTTTAACCACTCCACGGGTAGGGGGGATGCCCCGGGACTCTGTGTAGGAGACAGGGAGGTGCTTTTGGGACAGTCAGGGATGACTTAAGTACTCACTCAGTCCAATAACGCTGACACTGACAACCGTGGTAAACCAAAGTTCTTGATATCGCTACAGCAGGGAGGGAGCACGCCTGGATTCCGTGCCCATTGGTGTTGCTTGTTAGCCTGTGGCCTTTTCCATGGCACCTTACTTCTGGTCCCTTTAGCATAGAACTATCGGGTCCCGCTCACCAGTGTGGCTAACTGGATGAGCTTGCTCTCAGGGTTCACGCTTGGCATTTCCTGGACTATATATTGGGAAAGTCCTATCCCCCTCGTTGCTCTAGTACCCCGATTTTGGAGCGGGTGGAGAACGGATGTTGAAGGCTCCGTCCTCATCAGGTAAATTGCCAGGACGCCTGAAGCTCCTTCCTGACCTAGGGTCCATGTACCCTGTCGTGCCCTGGCCCCTGCCCGGTGATGGCACAAGGCCGCCGGCTATACTCCTCGACAGTCCGTGCCCCTTGTCACGATCCCCTGCGACTGGGGTCCAGCTCCTACCAGGCCCAGACCAACGTCTGCCACCTAGTAGTCTCAAGGAGCCCAGCTCACGACCTCCTCTCACTTTCACCTCCAACACTAGACTGTCCTGCTCCGAACACTCCTGACCTCTACTTAATTAACCCCCCAAGTGGGTGACCCTATTCCCTTCAAGTCAGCCACTGGTGTGTATGGTGGGTGTGGTGCAGAGTGTTCCTAGGATTTTGATTAGCTTGTTCTTGGCAACACCAAAGGTCAGAGACCCGTAACCAAGGAGGAGGAGGATATTGTACAGAAGGGCAGATTGCACAAGACCCTGTGACGACCTGATAGGCCAGGGTGTCACAATAGCACTGAGGACACGTCTTCTCACACTTGAACTGGCTCCTCTCGAGACCTGCAAACCAACCTCTTTCCCGCATCTGTCACATCCACTCTAACCCTATCTCTTCCATTGTGCCGCTATCTCAGCCCAACCACAAGGTGGCACAACATATTAACATATGCAATCGGTACTTAGACTAACACATAGAGTACATGACATAACCGGTACAGGGCAAGCCCATCTTCTATACATGCAGATCTTTGACAGCTAAATGCATTGGCACTCTTATATCTTCTATCAATTGCTGTATTCCCGAGAAATCAGCATTTTAAATTATATGCAAATGATTATTAAACATTCTGGGCGTAGATAGGGCACTTCCTGAGCCTCGACCTCTGGAGGTGGTTTCGCCGGCCAGCTCCAGCCTCTTTGGCATGAGCAATAACCCATTGTTTGTGTGACATCAGGCTCCAGGCAAGGTAATCAGTTTGGAAGGGGATGTGGAGGAGATGAGAGGTTGTGATGATCTTACTGACAGATTCCCAATCTAAAATCCACACCAATTTAAAATCCACATCATGTCAAATTTGTTGTGGATTATTCAAAGATTTGTTAGATTTTCAATATTGCCTTCAATGGGGAAGAAAAAGTTTTAAATCAAATCCACAAGTAATTTATTGCTGCAGATTTTGCTGTGGATATGAAGCAAAATTCAATTGATGCAGATTTTAAAACCAATTACTTTTTTTTAACCTTTTTGCATCTTCCACAGGCAAAAAACACAACAAATCCATATTAAAATCACAAATCATATTCAAATCTGTGTAGATGTCCTTTATAATTTAGAGAAAATCTGACAAATGTGGACTTAACCCACAAGTTCATGGCTTGCTTGATTTTTCCTGTTTGCAGCATCAGCTTGTTCCTTTTTGCTGCCCTCTGCTGGCCTAGCCATGTAATCACGCACTATTCTGGAATTTTCGCAATGGGTCGGTCTTTATTTATAGTATGCGGTCATAATTAGGAAAAGTCTGGCCAATTGTGCTAGCTCAACAAAGTAATGTATTGTGCTCAGTCCAATACATTTGAATGGGTTGAGCCGTATTACCTTGCATAGAACCATTAAAAGCATTGCAAAATCATCAAATGACATAAAAAGAGACCAGGATCTCTACCCATGATACCACCACACAGTGTATAATATATTGGATGGACACTTTGTCATACTTATACTGCAGATCAAATATTAAAACCACAATGGAGACACTGGAATAACGCTATGTAGAAAATAGACAATAAACACTATTTTTCTATAGTACTATTCCATTTTGTCTATATTTACTTTGTGATCTTTGGGCTCTTGTTTACAAGTAAAATATATCTTTGTACCGTGTTAGGCTCTTGTTTAGTCATTTGACAATTTTTTTTAGATATTTTTAATGTGTGTCGCCCATTCCTGTTATTTTGTTCTGTTTGGTAATAAATCATAATGTTTCCTACATTGTGCTGTGTGGCCTGCAATGTGTCCGTCATCCATCTTCTTTTGTTGTTTTCCGGACCTTATTGTAACTTACTCGATTTTGTACACAACATCGGTAGCGATGGCCTTGATAAGTACTTTTACAGAACATCAAACTTTTACCGCTGCAAATCATTATTACTTTTATGTTATTTCCCAACCCTCAGCAATAAAATACACTGAAATCTGTCTATATCTACAGAATATTTTTTTTTTACAATTCTGTAGTAGAACAATAAACTAAATGTACCGCTAAAATAAAGAGCATATAATAGTTCTGTAATAAATTTCCATGATGATCCTTTCAATGACCCATTTAGACATATGCGGAGTTTGCCTTCATATTGCTATAATTGGTGGTGCATATGGGTCAGAGGATACAAAAATAAAAATGTCATCAATCTAAGAATACATTAATGTAACCGTACATCCCTGACACATAAATAATATACATATTATTGACCTGTTATCTATGCTCGAATTACTGCTGTGCTGAATTAGTGCCATGTATGCACATAGGGGTTCTATATTTATACGGAACGATTGACAGAACTGAGCTTTCAGTTATATTATTCTTTGTTTAAAGAGGGCCAACCACCAGGATTTTCATATATAAACTAAAGCCAGTGCTATAGTGGCGCTATCATCCTGATTCTATACATACCTTTAGTTGTGAGATCGGATCTATAGTTTCCGAAATACAGGCAAGTAAAGTTTGTGCAATGCACTGTGATTTGATGAGAGGTGCAACGGAATATCTAAGAGGTGGGCCGGGTTTTGCTAGTCATTCCCGCACCTGTCTGCTGCCTAACCTTCCTCCTCGTGTCCTTCCTCCTCCTATAAAAACAGAGACAGGGGGAGGAAGGACAGACAGGCAGACAGGGGCGGAAATAACTAGCAAAACCCAACTAAAGGTATGTATAGAAGTAGCATGATAGCGCCAGTACAGCACTGGCTTTAGTTTATATAGGAAAATCCTGGTCGTTGGTCCTCTTTAAAGGGAATGCATCCCGTAATTAATTTTAAACAATTTCCATATGTGCTACACCATTATGTAATTAAATATATTTTTTCTAAATGCATGTCAACGTAGTTACATGCCAAAAAATATCAAAAGACAACCCAAAATTACTATTTTTTCAGGATTTTAAAATACAGATTTTGGCAAGAAAAAAAAAGTTAATCTTGATTTAAATAATAAATCGTTTAATGAGATTTAGATTTTCTGAAAACAGTTTCCCAAACATTTCAAGAGTTTTCTCATGTATAAAGGAAAATTAGGACCCGTTAC
This sequence comes from Anomaloglossus baeobatrachus, assembly GCF_048569485.1. Lineage (NCBI taxonomy): Eukaryota > Metazoa > Chordata > Amphibia > Anura > Aromobatidae > Anomaloglossus > Anomaloglossus baeobatrachus. The sequence goes on from NC_134359.1 coordinate 109,852,178, forward strand.
TAACCGCTCGTTTCTAATTACTGGCGTGTCTAAGGCTGGGAATCATCTGATGTATGAGTAAAATGCCTGCTCATCGGGTGATGTGATTTTTAAACAAGCCTAAAATTCTTTGTTCTCGGTGGGTTAGTATACTGCACCATGAGATATTTATTTGTCAACAGTAATCCCTTTTCTGTTTTTCGTGAATGGAAAAGATTAAGGGTGTGTTCACACTCAGCCATTTTATTGCCAATTGTTTAACACCAAAAACTGGAGTGTTGGCATGAAAAATGTGGCGTGCAATCCAAATGTTTTTTACACTTTTATGCATTTTTACTGTATTTTTTATTCATTTAAATGGGTCAAAAATGATACAAAAACACTAAGAATTAACATGCTTCAGATTTCAAAAAACACCCAGCAGCTTAAAAATCATAAGAGAAAAATCACAGAATGTGATTGAGATTTCATAAATCTCATTTACTTTGCTGGTATTGTAAAACGCAGTGTTTTTTGCCGCACTAAAAATTGCACTGAAAAAAAGGCTGCAAAAATGCCACTTGTCAACATACCTTTAAGAAACTGCATGCATAAGGAGGAAGAAATTTTGCTCTTTGTAATTTAAGTTACACCTGTGTTTCCCAACTCCTCAAGAGCCACCAACTAATCAAGTGTTCAGAATATCCCTAATATTGCACAAGTGGTGGAATTATAGCCTGGGCAACACTTAAGGGGGCTTTACATGCAGCAACATCGCTAGCGATGCCGCTCGTGAAAGCACCCGCCCCCGTCAGTTGTGCGTCACGCACAATATCGCTAGGCCCCGTCACACGGACTTGCCTTCCCTGCGACGTCGCTGTGGCCGGTTCGTGCGGCGTCACAGCGACGTCACACGGCAGGCGTCCAATAGAAGCGGAGGGGCGGAGACCAGCCGCATTATCGACATACCCACCTCGTTGCCGGAGGATGCAGGTAAGCTGTTGTTCGCCGTTCCCAGGGTGTCACATGTAGCAATGTGTGCTGCCTCAGGAACGACCAACAACCTGCGTCCTGAACGAGCAACGAGATTTTGAAAATGAACGACGTGTCAATGATCAAAGATAAGGTGAGTATTTTTGATCGTTAACAGTCGCTCAGAGCTGTTACACACAATGACGTCGCTAACTACGTCAGATGTGCGTCACGAATTCCTTGATCCCGACGACATATCGTTAGATACGTTGTTGCGTGTAAAGCCCCTTATAAAGAATCATGATCTGTTGGTGGTAGAGATGAGCTGACCCGTTGAAATTTGGTTCAGCAGGATCAGCTAGACTTTAAATAAAGGTCATTTTGGGACCCGGACTTGACCTGAACCACAATGGAAGTCACTGATTGGGAAGTTGGAATGTCCGCCCACATGCAGCCAGCCATAAACAGATCACTAGGCTTTTTCCATTTTTTTTTGTTTGTTGCACACTATATCCAATCTCGCTGTTGTTACCTTCAGCGAGAGCTGTTCAAACACTACAAGTGTCTTTCACTTGACCGAGCACCGAGTGTACCCAAGCACAGTGATGCTCGAGTGGTTGGCATACATAAAGCATCCAAACTGATTTTTTTTTGTAAAGTCCGTGTTTGATACGAACTGCTCTTTTCAGGTTCTCTCATCTCTAGTTGGTGGCTCTTAATGATTGGAGTTGGGGAACATTCACTTACACAATACTATCTACACCCCAATTTGCAGAAACCACATCTGAATGTACTGGAAACATTTAGTGACCGGCAGCAAAGACTTAATCTACCTAATACGTTTTGACTTGAATTAATGTTATATACAGATATATTCCCAAGACTCAAAGAATCCAATTTGGTAAAGTGTTTTTGATTTTTTGCCAATACTAGAAGTAACAGTACAAATGCAAATGCATTATGGAAAAGGCTTATGATTCTGAATGTAATTTTTGGCTAGTATAATATTTAGCAAGGAGGCAACATATCATGGAACTACATCCACAGCATTATTGTACTCAGTTACTCAGTATTTATATATGCAGTGACTGCAGTGACATGATGGTGCTTGACCAAGAGGCAACATTATTAAAAGGGAACCTGTCACATCCAACAATGCTATTAGCCTCCAGATGTGTGCCTCATCTGTAGATATGTTTTTAAATATATATATACTGTATATAATAGATAATAGCGTTTCAAAGTTGCTTTGCCGCCACACTGAAGGCTCAGCTTCCTGTAGGAAATGAAGTGTATTATTTGCGGCCAGTTTCTGGCTTTCAGTTATAAAGGGGCGGCTGGCACAGTTTCAGTCACTGCTTGGCTGACTGACAGCCGGCTCTGTACTGCCACACTGCTGAGCGAGCTGTCATTCAGTATCAGGATGATGTTACAGCCGACGCTCACTGATATACTGATAGGTGACTGAAACCGCACAAGCCGCACATCTATGACGGAAAGCCAAAGACAAACCGCGAAGAATAAACTTAATTTCCTCCTGCTTTCAGTGCAGTGGCTGGGTAGCTTTAAAACACTATTAACCTGCAGATTAGACCCATATCTGCAGGTTAATAGCATTCTTGGACTTGACGGGTTCTCTTTTAATACATTGTCTGTTTCGCATCTGTAGTTAATAGGGCATTCTAGAAGTTGTAGTTTTCCAACAGCTGGGGAGACACAGATTGGGGAACAATGTTATAGAGCATCTACTAGATGCACAACTCTAAATTCTATTTTCAAGGCATAATACCGCATGCAATTCTCCACGGCTCTAGAACCTCCTTCAGGGGATTATTTCAATAGCAGTCATTTTCCAGGAAAAGCTTTCTTCTCCATTTAGAAGTTTCCTGTTTATGTTCTACAAATAATGTCAGACACCTTTTCTTTTGTGGCAGAATGATATGAATGAGTTACTGTAGCATTAATATACACATTAACCTTTTTCTAACAATGGAACAAAAGAGGTTTGACAGATTTTAACCAGTAGGGGTGTCTGCACCATTATAAGGAGCTTAGGCTGGTTTCACACTACGTCTTTTTAACATCCGTTGAAAACGTTATTTTAGCGGAAGTACGGATCCTGCTTTTACAGCAAATAACGTATGCAAACGCATCTGTTATTTTGCAGGATCCTGCACTGGATGTTTAGGGGCGGGCATTGGAGTCATGTGATCGGGAGTGAGGGGAACTAGACTGGGAGCCGGCTTCTGACAGCTGCAGACGCTGGTAACCAAGGTAAACATCGGCCTTGGATACCCGATATTTATCTTGGTTACGAGTGTCTGCAGCTGCTAGGAGCCGGGCTGCCTGCACACGTAACCAACGTAAACATCGGGTAACTAAGAGAAGTGGTTACGCGATATTTACCTTGGTTACGAGTGTCCGCAGCTCTCAGGTGGGAGAGAGAGGAAGGGGAGGAAGGGGGAAAGACAGAGATAGAGATAGAGAGGGTGAGGGAGGGAGTAGAGAGAGAGACAGATCACGCGAGACTGGTTCTGGGCATGCTCAGTACTTTCTGGGCATGCTCAGTACAAAAGCAGGATCCTGTCTATCAGCACGCCAGTGTTCACCTGCGTTCGCGTGCGTTATAGTGCGGATCCGGTGACTTGCAGTATTTTGACGCAGCTCAAAAACGCTACAAGTAGCGTTTTTGAAACATGTTAAAAAACTGCAAGTCACCGGATCCGCACTATAACGCACGCAAACGCAGGTGAACGCAGGTGGACGCGAGTCCATTGCAAATGCATTGAAATGAAAACGCATTTGCACTGGATCCGTACTTCCGCTAAAATAACGTTTTCAACGGATGTTAAAAAGACGTAGTGTGAAACCAGCCTTAGCTTTATGAATACAGTAAGGCATAATATAGTTTGCAGGATTGCGCCAGAGCATGACATAAACCAGAACCTGTACATGGAATATTTGTCATTATGTAGTTATATTGGGTTGTATTATTACACTACACTATAATAATATTATACTATTATAATACTATATTTCCACCCAAAGAAAAAATGTGCTCCAGCAATGTAGTAAGGAAATATTCAGCCTCTATTTTGAGCATGTATTAATAATAATCCATAGCAGACAAATATAAAATGACTGCTGACGCTTTTCAATAATGAGTTTCAAATGAGTTGAGCCACAACTAAGAACATTAGGGCATTATTCGAAACGCATCAGCATTATTTCATATTTGTCTGCTATGGACTTTTTATACGGCCCCTAATAAAAGCTGAAGATTTTCTTACTACTTTATTGATGGAGCAAATCTTTATTACTTTGATTATTATCTGGTGTACCGGGGTTGCCCTGTGCATCCTGGTGGAGGTAAGCTGGCTAATTGTCATGAGTGTATCTCGCTCGGGGGAGACCCTGGGTGAATCTGTTTTCAGAGATCACAGCGCCTTGTCGCTGTCAGATTCACTACTGTTATTTGATAACATCTCCTTGCTTGTGGTGCTGTAAGGGTTAAGCACCCTTTCCTGCCTGGATACTAGCTGTAGCTTCCAATCTCAGGTGCGGCTCTTTGAGATCACTCCCCTTCACTATTTAAGTCATGAGATCTAATCACATGATGTCTGTGATAGAAACTAAATCACTCATTTCTATGTGGTCTATTTTTGAAGGTGCCTGCTCTGAAAGGAGTTTGTTTTGTGTACAGTTGTGATGTTTGCTGCACTGAAGCCGCCTGGAGTGTTTTTTCTTTTTATGTTTATTTCCCCTTTCTGTTTTCCTACCCTTGTGTTTCTGTATTGTAGTGGTGAGACTGGTGATCTTGTCAGCCTACTCACTAGCCAGGGTGAGTGCAGGGCTAGCTGAGGACTTAAGGTATCGGCTCGGCAACAGGTTGCAAGATCTTGTATAGGGATGCTGGAGAGCTCAGGAATCAGCTTGAGATGAGTTCAGGAGGTGTCGCCTCACCCCTCTCCGTAGCGGCAGGGACCTCCATTGTATTGTGACCCCTGTGTTCCCTGTGTGTTGTTACATCTTTTGGGGGTTTACCAGGTTACCAGGTAAATCCTGCTAGTAACATGCATGACACAAATATCCCCATTTTCCCAAACCATATTTTCTGGAGTCCTGTGACACTATAGAAAGTTTCTTTTATCAAATATACAGGCATTTTATGGAGTTTGTAGTTCAAGAGAAGTTAATTGTCATGGCTGGTTAAAGGTGTTTCTTCCACTTGAAAACATGTGAACACTGCAGCCGATCAGCAGCCTCTGATTGGCTGCAGCGCACACATAATTCCCTCGTTGACTGTTAGATATGCAGCAATAAGTACAGAGGAGGCCCAGGAGGTGGGTATCATTTGTCTTTTCTCATTATTCGCTTCTATGCGCCCATTATTAAAGGGAACCTGTCACCACTTTTTTGCCATATAAGCTGTGGCCACCACCACTGGGCTCTAATATACAGTATTCTAACATGCTGTATATAAGAGCCCAGGCCGCTGTGTAGAACATAAAAAACATTTTATAATACTCACCTAAACCACTCACTGTGGTGGATGGGGGTCAAATGGGCGTCTTCGTCCTCCGGTGCCGGCGCCTCCTCTTTCGGCCATCTTTGTCCTCCTTCTTCTGAAGCTGGGGTGCATGACGCATTCCGACGTCATACATACTCACCGACATTCAGGTCCTGAGCAGGCGCATTTTGATGTGCCCTGAGCAGGGCAGATCAAAGTATTGTAGTGCACATGCACGGGACCGGCAAGTGTGTATGACGTCGGACAAGTCATGCACCACGGCTTCACAAGATGGAGGACGAAGATGGCCGAAAGAGGAGGCGCCGAAACCGCCCATTTGAGCTACATCCACCGCAGCGACAGTTTAGGTGAGTATTATAAAGTGTTTTTTATGTTTTACACAGCGGCCTGGGCTCTTATATACAGCATGTTAAAATGCTGTATACAAGAGCCCACTGGTGTTGGCCGCAGCTTATAGGGCAAAAAAGTGATTACAGATTCCCTTTAAGGGTTCATTCAGTACTTAACAACCCTTTTAAGGACTGCTTTGATTGCATATAGTTATTAGATATTAATAAGTTAAGAAAAGTATTAAATTAGTATAAGTAGCTGCTGGATTTAAGCAAGACAGCCACATGAGTTTTCGAATTATGGAAGGCAAGTAGGGATTTCAAAATGGTAAGAACTTAATGAAACATTAAATATTACACAGTTGAAATAGTTTATATTTGCTACTGAAGGGGTATTCACTTCACAGAAATCAATGGCATAATGCTATGATAGAATATTTTGATGTGTGAACTTTTTTAGGTGACCTATATCTGAAAGGACCCATAGGCCATGTACACACGTTGAGTATTTGGTGAGTATTTATAGGCAAAACTCAGGAGTGGGCAAAAAATACAGAAGTGGTGCCGTGTTTCTATGATACTTTTCCTATGATTGTTCCGCTCCTGATTTTAGCTTATAAATACTGAGGTGAAAAACTCACCAAAAACTCAACGTGTGCACGTGGCCTAATGCTGGTGTAATGCCGCACCCTTTTACAGTTTCTACTTGTAGCCATATAATATGATGTGTTCAAGCAGCCATCGGGCTAATTCAGCACTGTGACTCCTATCATAGCAGAATCCCAGTGACCATCATCACTTTCTATAATAGGTTTAACCCTTTAATTCAAGTAAAATAAAGTGTAATAAATGCCTTCTCTACACAGGTTTGTGGATGGCATTGAGACTGACTGCAGCTCTCCCACAACTCAGACGTTTGACTTCAATACCAAACAGCTAAGCCAGGAAAACTTACCAAGATGTTCTAACTCAGGTACGATAAAAAGCACAAGTGTAACGGCTAATGCTCATTTTTAGTCAATATCTTATAAACCTGAGGTTATTACTTATCTAAGAAAGTACATTTAGTAATGTGTACCGCCCCGGTGTTGGTCGGGCTGCTCGGATCCGGGATCGTTGTGGCTCAAGGGGTCTGGCTTGGTGGACACTTTCATCCGTATAAAGGGGACATTTACAGGGGAGAAGTTTGTGACGCCATCTGTGGGTTCCGGTAATGGCAGTACCGCCGCTGCTGTAAGGAATACCGGGACAGATGGAGTTAAGCAGCCTGATGTTAGTCCCTCCACAAGTAGGGAAGGCCCCGGGCTCAGGGTGTTGGTAGTTATTCGCTATTCAGGTGCGCTACAAATGCAACATCAATCCATGGGTAAATATCAACAGCTGAGAGGCCCATGTAACAACGGTATGTGGACCTCTTGCTCTCTAACAGCTAAACGTAAAGCACTTTCCATAGATGTCTTTAACAATCCACCAGAAATAGCAAACTACACGCCTCAACATTAAAATTGCAGCAACAAGAAGGAACATTTTTGAAATTATGGAAATCACAGGATGCATATACATGTTATTGATATGGAAAGATTAAAAAAAGAAACAAAAGGTTTACATTTTTACTTAAAAAATATTAAGCATGAGCTTCACACACAGAAATCCCCACACTTACACACCTTAGCTGCTATTAGTAACTTTATTAATGGCTGTCTGAGGAATGTTCTGCCATGCTGAATGCACTCAGAGACAGAAATCATCAAGATCCATTGCTGGCAGCTACTTTTGCAATTGTCGATCAAATGACGTCTCAAATGTGCTTGGTGGGAGATAATTCCCAAGGCGCTGCAAATCATGATAGCCTATTTAAGCCACACAGGCTGCTCACAGTAGCTCATACAACATGCTCCATAGATATTTTCACTTTCGCTCATGAAGGCCTTTTCATGGTGTTGCCCATGTGGTCTCCATTAAAATTTCCAGCTATCATTGCATTTGACTCATCGCTAAAGAAGATAGACCTCCATTCCAGCCACCTCCATTACCATCTTGCACTTCATAATGATAGCTTTTTTTTTTTTAGATAACTGAGTATTTATTGATTTTACAACAGAACCTTACAGGGATAGATCACACCAAAAATAGAGTGCATACAGAAAATCATGAGAGCTTTTAAGAGCAGTGGCATGCATTAAATTGATATTCAGCTCTTAGCCCAAAATTGTGCAAACACCTTCCGGTAGTTTGTGTAGACATTGTATAATGCTTTAGACTTGGTATGTGACGTCTAGTTTCACCTGTAGCACTGAATGGATCATTACACGACATTCTTTGAATCTGGTAAGACCACATAGACAGTGCCATGAAGAGGCCTTCTAAAAGGAAAGCCACACCAGTCCTACTCTTAGGATTATGGTGTGGGGTAGTGTGGCGCCCCTGAGGCTTCAGGCACCAAAGGATACTGCACCTGACTTAAGGTGAGGTTTCCATCCCGGGTTCGGAGGAGGTCAGTATTTATTGATTTTACAACAGAACCTTACAGGGATAGATCACACCAAAAATAGAGTGCATACAGAAAATCATGAGAGCTTTTAAGAGCAGTGGCATGCATTAAATTGATATTCAGCTCTTAGCCCAAAATTGTGCAAACACCTTCCGGTAGTTTGTGTAGACATTGTATAATGCTTTAGACTTGGTATGTGACGTCTAGTTTCACCTGTAGCACTGAATGGATCATTACATGACATTCTTTGAATCTGGTAAGACCACATAGACAGTGCCATGAAGAGGCCTTCTAAAAGGAAAGCCACACCAGTCCTACTCTTAGGATTATGGTGTGGGGTAGTGTGGCGCCCCTGAGGCTTCAGGCACCAAAGGATACTGCACCTGACTTAAGGTGAGGTTTCCATCCCGGGTTCGGAGGAGGTCAGTGCTGGTTCCACACCACTCAATTCATATATACATCATTGCCCTTTTTCTAACTGGGGAACAGGCTAGGGTCGGGTCACATGGATGGCCACCTAATGGTAAGGGCCTTTGCACCTACTAGTCTAGGGACCTGGGAAATGGAGGGTGATGTCCAGGGAGGGAGAGAAGTCAAGACAGTCAGTGAGGGTCAGGAGCCAGCCTGAGACAGACACAGGCTGGTGGAGTGCAGTTCCAAACAGAAAAACAGCAATACCGGTGGATCTGGTGGGACAAGGGAGAACACGGTCGCTGAGGGGATACAGAGTCAGTTCCCCCAGGACCAGCCCTAACGGGGTGTAGGGGTGTAGAGCCCTAGATTAAGGGGAACTTCAAGTTCTTTTAATAATTCTGCCAGGCAGAGGATTTCAAGCTTTCTGGCTCACAACAGCGCCTGGGGCAAGCAGCATATAGAGCCAGGAGTCGTGACTATAGGGCAGCCCACCAAAGGACTCATGCTGCCTGCTAGATGGGACGGTACCTAAAAACTACAGAGTGGGGACCATGTGTAGCTATAAGCCACGGGGACCCATTACAAACTCGCAAGGTGGAAGGGTTCACCATCCACAACACCAGCACTGGCTTCCCAATTATCCGGGATTGACTGGAGCCCATCTTGGTGAACACCGCCACTCGAGGGACGTTAATCTGATAGTGAGTAAAGAACTTGAACTGCAGACCCTGTGTCGTCCCTTTTATTACCAGCGCCGTCGCCCCTGCGCTCCAGCGCTATAGACTACCATCCTCGTTATCCTACCTGGGGCCATAGCTCTACCTGTGGAGAGCTGGAACACCCGAGCTACAGTACAGACCAAAAGTTTGGACACACCTTCTCATCTCTAGAACAACTGTTAAGAGGAGACTTTGTGCAGCAGGCCTTCATGGTAAAATAGCTGTTAGGAAACCAATGCTAAGGACAGGCAACAAGCAGAAGAGACTTGTTTGGGCTTAAGAACACAAGGAATGGACATTAGACCAGTGGAAATCTGTGCTTCGGTCTGATGAGTCCAAATTTGAGATCTTTGGATCCAACCACCGTGTCTTTGTAGAAAAGGTGAACGGATGGACTCTACATGGCTGGTTCCTACCGTGAAGCATGGAGGAGGTGTAATGGTTTGGGGGGCTTTTCTGGTGACACTGTTGGTGATTTATTCAAAATTGAAGGCATACAGAACCATTATGCCTAGCACAGCATCTTGCAGCGGTATGCTATTCCATCTGGTTTGCGTTTAGTTGGACCATCATTTATTTTTCAACAGGATAATGACCCCAAACACACCTCCAGGCTGTGTAAGGGCTATTTGACTAAGAAGGAGAGTGATGGGGTGCTACGCCAGATGACCTGGTCTCCACAGTCAGCAAACCTGAACCCAATCGAGATGGTTTGGGGTGAGCTGGACCGCAGAGTGAAGGCAAAAGGGCCAACAAGTGCTAAGCATCTCTGGGAACTCCTTCAAGACTGTTGGAAAACCATTTCCAGTGACTACCTCTTGAAGCTCATCAAGAGAATGCCAAGAGTGTGCAAAGCAGTAATCAAAGCAAAAGGTGGCTACTTTGAAGAACCTAGAATATAAGACATATTTTCAGTTGTTTCACAGTTTTTTAAGTATTTCATTCCACATGCTTTAATTCATAGTTTTGATGCCTTCAGAGTCCTGAAAATAAAGAAAACTATTTGAATGAGGCGTGTCCAAACTTTTGGAGTCGGATCCGCACGGTTTCAAAGTTGTCCAGGTTCTGGGCCCGGGATTCCGGGTGTTTGATCCGGCACTCGAGAAATTAAAAAAAATAAAGAAAATAAGAATGAAGCGAATGCTTCATACTTGCTAGGACTCTGGCCCGGCTGTACGCTGCTCCTGCAGCCTCCCTGGGCCGCTCATTATCACTTATTTCATATGCACTGCTTTCCCCGCCCACCAGTTGGCCTGGCCTTTGTGATTGGTTGCAGTCAGATACGCCCCCAGCCTGTGTGACGGCGTCTGCCTGCAGTCATCTATTGCTCATCGTAGCTCATTTATTCTCTGGAACTCACAGCCAGACACTCAGGGTGGGAGCTGACACTCAGGGTGGGGGTGCATCTGACTGCAACCAATTACACGCATCGGTGGGTGGGGAAAGCAGTGAATATTCAATAAGGGATAATTGTAGGCTCCGGAAGGGAATGCATGATCTGGAAGCAGCTTGCCGCCATGATGGATCTTCGATGAATACACCACGCACACTCCTACCCCCCTATCCCTTCTATCAACATTTTTAATCTCCGAATTTTGGTCCCCATAGACAGACTTATATAGGTACTGGATTCCGGACCGGATCCAGATTTTTTGCGAGTCCGCCCAGTTCTAGCTTCTATACAATGCTGCATTATGGAGATTTTCTTGAGGATACCTTTATAATACGCCATCTGGTGGAAGATTGCATAATATAGAATGATACCACAGAGATAAAGAGATGCTGTAACATACAATACAAATCTATTGGCTCTGTCATATGGCTCCGCACTATTCTATGAATGATCCCTGACATTATATGAGCACATAGTTTTGGAAGGTTGAATTCGCACCCACAGCAACAATAGAGATTATTTTGTAAGAATCCGGATAAAGATTTCATGGTCTATGTTGCTACACATACAGCAAAGTTTGCTCTTTAGTGATACATCCCTGAGATTCACTATCATGTTGTAATTCGTTGGCTAAATTTAACTTTTCATTTTTTTTAAAGCGGAAAATGTGGAGACCAGGAAAAGCATTGTGAAATTAAATCAGGAGGTGAGATCACTTTAATATTCTCTGAAGTATATGCAATCTGTCTTGTATGATACGCCAGTACTGACAATGTTGTACCTTGCTAATCAGCTTTTTTGAAAAATTAAAAGGTGTTTTGCCATTTGCTCCATTCACGATGGACCTTTATATGTGACTGAGTTTTCAAAAAGATGATAAACAAAGAAAGTAGAAAAATATTCAAAAAGGAGTTCGGCACTCAAGGCTATGTAATTTATTCAATCAGTAAAATGTGAAGCCGAAATAAATGACGTTTCGGTCTCACCAACCTTCATCAAATATACCCATGTAGTTAAGAAAAGCGGAATTCTACATAATATGTGGCGATTTGGAGCCATTCATCACCTGGAGAAACGCATTTCACACATAGCTTCTCATTGCCGTGTAATATGCTGAACTCCGCTCTTCTGAACTTCATGTCAGGATCACTCCCTGCCCGGTGAACTGCTTATCATAGATGAGGGCAGTTTGGTTATGGGCCCCCAGGAGCCTCGGGCTCCAAATAACTGGCCAGATTGCCCTCATTACTAACTGCCCTGCATGGGCCCCCTTCACCTCTGGGCCCCGGCGTTATGTCCGCCACTGCTTCATATGTATATCTGATGAAGGTTGGTGAAGCTGAAATGTCATTCATCTATACACAGTTTACTGAGTGAATAAACTACATTACCTTGAGAATCTGATTCCTTTTTGAATATATTTTGAAACGTAAGGACACTATCCGTGCATCTAAAAATTGGTGGAGTACCGTACTTCCCTTTCCTTAAAAATAAGTAGTAAATTCAAATTTACAACCCCTTTTAACAACGATAAAAATGTTTTAATAGTATTAGACTTAGAATGTTTTAATATTCAAATTGTCTCTCCAGGGAGGAAGGAGACAAACTCTAGCGCTACCTATTGGAAGTAGCAATCCTACAAGTCAAAAGTGGCCTTTTAACAAGCCTTTTCATATCACTTAGGATTTATACCAGATCAGAACCCCAATTTGCAGACATGGTGTTTCGGGGTGATTGCCACTCGTCAGTGCAAAGTATGGGAACTTATCTGGCTTATGAGAAGCTATAGTGGGGACCACGGGGAAGACTATTCTCTTTGCGGAGACCTGACAAACCAGTCTGGCTGCCAGTGAGGGGATTTATAGCTGCAATGCCCCTCTGGGAAATATTCAAATTGTCTCTCCAGGGAGGAAGGAGACAAATTCTAGCACCACCTATTGGAAGTAGCATTTTAGGATTGCTATTTCCAATAGGTGGTGCTAGAGTTTATCTCCTTCCTCCCTGGAGAGACAATTTGAATATTTCCGAGAGGAGCATTGCAGCTTTAAGTCCCCTCACTGGCAGCCAGACTAGCTTGTCAGGTCTCCGCAAAGAGAATAATCTTCCTCAATGTTTTAATGTGCATTTATCAATAATGAAATATATTACCTACCAATTTTATAGGGAATACCTTTACAAGGTTTTTGGCTTTTAATAAGAGAGCAGCATGATGTAGGGGCAGAAACCCAGACTCCAGCACTGTGTCACTTACTGGGCAGCGCACTGTAGTTTTGATAAAATCATCGTTTTATCATCAGAAGAATATCACAAAAGGATAGACTGTGAGCCCTCGCGGGCAGGGTCCTCTCTCCTCCTATACCAGTCTGTCTTGTACTGTTAATGATTGTTGTACGTATACCCTCTTTCACTTGTAAAGCGCCATGGAATAAATGGCGCTATAATAATAAATAATAATAATAATAATAATAATAATAAACCTGCTGCCATGTAGTCCTACATATTCATTTTCTCTGTATAACCCAGCCCCACCACTGATTGGCAGCTTTATGGCTATGCAGAGTGTACATAGAAAGCTGACAATCAGTGGTGAGGGCGAGGTTATACAGAGCTCAACATTCGAAGAACTGGTAGAACTGAAGCAGCTAAAACAAAGATCATATCAAAACTGCAACAAGCAGCCCAATAAGTGACATATCACTGGAATCAGGGTCTCTCCTCCTATATCATGCTTCTCTAAGATGGAGCAGAAAAATCTGGTGGCAGATTCAATTTAAGAAATGAAAATGCAATTCTAAGAAAATATTTTAATGGGTAGACTGATAAGTGAAACCAAGTCTCAACAAAGAAGCTTTTATCGAGGTTAAAGGGATATTTAAAAAGAAAAAGCTATAGGTAAAGAGGTTTCAGTCATGAAATTTCTGATTTTTTTTTTCTTATATTATATAATGTAAATTTGAAAATAAGAACTTTATCACTAATTTGCTTAAGGGGCTCCAAGGGTTCTTGTGGCTCATATGAGAAAAGATATACTATTAAAGTGCGGTGATAGGTGAGGGACCTGGTGGAGGTTTTGCATTGTGGCCCACGAGCTTCAAGTTAAGCCTCTTGGTGTTACCATTGTAGGTATCGCCCTCTGTTCAGAACCCATATAGACATTTATGGTGTACACTAAAGTATATGGAGAGTACATTGTGCACGAACTGTAGAAAAGGGATCACCACATATCACATTCTCCTCATAGACAAGGGCCCTAGTCTTGCGTTCTATAATGGACACTCTTAAGGCTGCTTTACATGGTACGACCGATTGTGCGATTTCACAATCGATCGTACCCGCCCCCGTCCTTTTTGCGTCACGGGCAAATCGCTGCCTGTGTAGCACAAAGTCAGTAACCCCCGTCACACATACTTACCTCTCGTGCGACCTCGCTGTGGGCGGCGAACGTCCACTTCCTGGAGTGGGAGGGACGTTCGGCGTCACAGCGACGTCACACGGCCGCCGGCCAATGGAAGCGGAGGGGCGGAGATGAGCGGGACGTAAACATCCCGCCCACCTCCTTCCTTCACATAGCCGGCGGCGGCCGCGTGACGCAGGTGAGCTGCTGTTCATCGTTCCCGGGGTGTCACACGGAGCGACGTGTGCTACCCCGGAAACGATGAACAACTAAATTAAACGATATTATGGAACCTAGCGAGCAGTACACGACTCAAGATTTGTGAGCGATACTGCGTCGCTAGTAGGTGTCACACAGGCCGGCATCGCCAGCGATGCCAGATGTGCGTCACAAAAACCGTGACCCCGACGATCTATCGCACGATAGATTGTCTGGTGTAAAGCAGCCTTTAGGCTATGTGTCCACGGTAGAATGTTGCTGCGGATTTTTCTGCATGAAAATCCACGGCTTTCCCGCAAAATCCGCACCTTTTCAAAGGTGCGGATTTGCTGCGGATTTTGGTGCGGATTTTTTTTTTTCTTCCCAATTCTGAAGCCAAAATCCGGATCAAAATCCGCAACAATAATTGACATGTTGCAGATTTTTCCGCATCAAAATCCGCACCAAATCCGCCGCGGAAAAATCCGCAGCATGGGCACAGCATTTCCAAAAAGCCATAGAAATGGCTGGGAAGTGCCGCTGCTGCAGATTTTCGGGAAATCCGTGGCTTTTCCGCGAGAAATCCGCGGCAAAATCCGTGCATTTTCCGCAGCGTGGGCACATAGCCTTAGGCATATATAGCTTGTTCTTTGGATATACCATATATTCCTAATATAGAAATAACCACTTTAAGGAAATGTAGAGATTATAGATATTTCTGTTCTTGATAAATTGCTGTATATACTCCTAACATGTTGTTGTATGTCATTTTTGTAGATGACCGTCCTTTCTCAACAAGTTACGCAGCTAAGTAAGGACCTAAATGAAATGCTTCAGCTTATGAGGCCTGTTCTCCTAAACCAGAGCTACATGCAATCTCCCTCTGCCGGCCTCCTTACCCCAACCCTGAATAACACCTACAGCAACAGCAGTGGGTTTTGCAGTGGACAGCAGTCCCAAATTACCATTCCTAGCCTTGTTGGAACATCCTGTCCTGGTCAGACACGGGCAGATGTAGCACAACCTAACACAGCTTGGATGGAGGCCTTAAATCAGCCTACAAAGGCTGCCCAGCCAGAGAATTCATGCAGGAAAAATGTCCACCCTGCCCTTTCTCTGGATTCATTCCTCAGACATTCATGTTCTCACCACAGACAGCACAAGAGTTGTGGCCCTATGACTGTGAACCAAACACTGTCCCCTTGCCATAGCCATTTCCCCCAGACACAAATGAACCATGTGAGCCAGGTAATGCATAGTAATTCATCCCCAGTGATGGCTTCTCATCAATCATCCAGCAAACAAAATGAAGTGCAGAAGTCCAGCCCTAGTTTCACATCCAGCAGATCATTCTGTAGCCCTCAAGACGCTGACCTCTTGGGATTGATGTCAAGTGACTATAGAGAACCATCTTCACCAGCTCTGGAACTGGTCCGTAGTTCTTCTGGAGAATCACAAGGGGACATCATCAGGTTTATAGATGATGAGGGCACAAATGTGTAATACTGGAGATTGTGAAGCCAAAGCACTGACCATGGGGATACTTACCAAAGTGAAGCTCTCCAAGACTGGACCAAGCTAGTGTAGGATACTATTATCCTGTTGACAAGAGAATGTCTAACTACTGCCAGATTTTATTCTCCTTGCCGCAATACTGTT
Source organism: Anomaloglossus baeobatrachus (assembly GCF_048569485.1). Classification (NCBI taxonomy): domain Eukaryota; kingdom Metazoa; phylum Chordata; class Amphibia; order Anura; family Aromobatidae; genus Anomaloglossus; species Anomaloglossus baeobatrachus. The sequence goes on from NC_134359.1 coordinate 109,868,236, forward strand.
AAGCAGGCAACGAGAAAAAACTATTTCCATCAGTTTTATTCTGTTTGTTGTTTTTTTCGTTTGTTTTATTTTTTACAAAACTTGCAATTTATAATGAAAAAAAACATCACTTTCTAAACTTGGTTCTTTTGGCTGCTATTAACTCCAATCGCATCATTTGAGCACTTTGTGCACATGGACTTTAACAGATTTACTTGTAGCGACTATAGATGGATTTTCTGATGGGGCCAGATCCAGTACACAAATGGTTAACGGGAACAAAGGTGTCGACACGCATGGAACTTAAGCCTAAAACTGTTTCTTTATACGCATGATCTTACTATTGTTAATACTAACACTTATTAGAACACGGACTACAAATTTGAGCCAAATATTTTAAAAGGGAACATTTCTGGATGGTTTTCGTTTCTTTAGCTTTTTTTCTGTTTTTGAGTATAAAAGGACCTTATTTTTCTATATTTGCTACTTGAAGGTTTATACTGAACTTTTTTTTTTGTTCTGATTTTTCTTTGTCATTCCAAAGCAGAGAGGTTTATTTAACTCTTTCATTGCTAGAGGGGACTTAAAAAAAAAAAAGCACATTGATTTGTTATGCGACTGGACCCTCTGGCAGGGAAACATATACAAAATAAAAAGGGATCAAATTAAAGGTGCATGCTGTGCAACGCATGGAGCATTTTCTGGGAAGAGGTATACCTGAGCAACTGGAAGAATCTATTTATTTTGCTTTAATAAAGATAATGTATTACAAAGAAAACTGTTTCTTGTTGACATTCAACAGAAATGCAAGTATGAAATAAATATTCGTTGAGCTCAGCATTCATTTACAGTCAGACATGCGTCTATGTTTCATCATTCTCAGCTAGCAGATTGTTATTTACTGCAGAAATTGTGCATCCTAATGCTTGAGTAAAGTTGTCCACCCCTGGTAAAATCTTCAGTATCATAATGAATCCTGAGAATGTGTAATGCACACACTGTTAGGATTCCTCTCCGTTTGCTGATTCCAGTGTTTATCATGGTGCACCCAGGGATATGGGGTACTCGGTTCCGGGCAGTACAGGTTTTGGGGAAGTCACGGTCGTGGCCGTTACCCGGTTCCGTGCCCTGGGCCCTTTTTGTAATGGGGATATTTACAGTGGAGAATAAGATAATGTTCACATGTGATATCACTTGCGGTGTTGCAGCTAAGTGCAGGGAGCCGCCGCTGCAGAATGTCTCTACTGGGGCTGGTGATATTGGCAGCTAGAATGGTAGACCCTCCGCAAGTAGTGTTTTGCCCCAGCAGGTGTATGGTGCAGTGGGCGTCGGAAGAAAGTAGTCCACACAGGTGTTCAGTGCAACTGGTTTACTCACTGCTGGTAGATGTTAACTGGTTGCCCGAGACAGACTGGTTTCGCCTCCAGGTCCCCTTCTTCCCAGTGCCAGTCTGGTTCTCTGGTACCTTCTTCCCCAGCACATGTCTCTGGTAAGTGGGTCCCCGTGATATGGAACAACTGTGAGTCCTCGTTCTGTGGTTTGTCCACTTCTGTCCGCCTGATGGTAGGGTGAACCCTGTGAGGTTGGAGTCTCTGGTCCTGTCTCCGGTTCTCCCGTTACTACTGAGTCTTCGGATTCTTTAGGGTTAGCAAGGTCCTTGATGGTCCCCTTTGCTGTGCAGGTGTTAAAAGGTCGGCCTGGAGCTCTTTCCTGTCCTAGGGTCCTGTATCCAGTCGGTGTGTAGTTCTGGGAGTACTCCACCGGCAACCACTTCTCCGGGGCACCAGGTCACTGTTAACCCGCGACAGACCGTTTCCTCTGTCAACTCTCTCCTTTCCATCCGACCGACGACTGTCAACTCTCTCACTCTACACTGTACTGACTACTGTCTTCCTCTGTTCTGACTCCTCAGTCCATACCTCCCACCTGGTCAACTAGTGGACAGGATTGGCTCCACCTCTAGGCAGCCTTCCATTGGTCCCACCCTAGCTGGGTACCATTGTATGGGGAATTGTTGGGGAAAACTGGGATTACCTGGATTTTTGTTGGTACCGGCACTGGGGTTCTGGGTCTCAAAGGGGGTAGGCCCTGCATCCTTGTGGGGATGCAGAACCTTCTAGCACCCTGATGGTTTCAGGGGCGCTACACTCACATCACTGCAAGTTCTCAGTAGAACATTGTGAGACACCAGCTGAGGCTATAGTTGGAACATAACCGCAAGTTTCTATATTGCACACTTGTGGTGACATGATGATCACTGGAACCCAGTATGCAGATCCGAATGCAAACAGGTGGTGTATTACACACCTGAATTCAGCAAGGTGCAGCGCTTACCAATGATTTCACCACCGGTGGACCTTTAAGGTCTCCTACTCACTTTTTAAAGTGTTTTTTTTGTTTGAAAATAAACCAACACTTTGATTTTCAAGTGTTTTATAATTGCCATTCAGTTTATTTAGACATTTTTACATTCCTCTTTCCTAGAGAGAAGCCTATGGAAAAAAAAACACACCTAGAGTGTGCTATATTTGGGGAAAAAAATTGTTGTGCTTCAAAAACTGCACCAAAATGAGCAAAAACACCACTGTTTGTACTTCTGTCTTCACTTAAAGGGATAATCTGGGACTTTTTTCTTTTCTATGGAGCTAAGAATTTACTACCTACCTGCCTTTTCTGCCTTGCAGAGATCTCTTCTGGCTCAAGTGATGACTCTCCTGCTTCCTTTGACCAACAGAGCAGTAAAGAGCAGCTCTTCTCCCTCCTCTGTGTCCTGTCCACGTCATGCTAATTGACAGTCGGCTCCCAGCAGTTACGTTGCAGGTAGCCGACTGTCAATCAACCAGAGTGGTGCACCATTGACAGTACAAAGCAAAAGAGAAGGATCTGCTTTGTTGATGTGACGTCAACGGGAAGCGGACGAATCGCCAGCAGGTGTGGTCCACGACTGTATTGAGCAGAAGAGATTTTCATTTGGCAGAATATGCAGTTTGTTAGCAATGGCCAGTCAGTAAGTCCTTAGGCCGGATAACCCTTTTAAAGCTAACATCAGGCCCTGGACGCATCACTGAAAGGATATAAAATAGAAGTACTTTTTCTTTGTTTGGAACCACTTTAAGGTCCACTTTTATCTGGTACAAGTAGATTGCAGGTAGGGTATTTACACTTTTAAACCCACACCGCCATTTCACTGCTATCATCAGTACTCCAAATAAGCATGTCCTGATTTACAGTGGCTTGAAAAGTATTCATAACCCATTAACTTTTCCATGTTTTTTCACGTTTCACCCACAAGCTTAAATATATTTTATTTGATTGTTATGTGATATGCCAACACTAAGTAGCAAGTATTTGTGAAGTGAAAATTATACATGGTTTACTTAATATTTTAAAAATAGAAATCTAACTTTGTGACATGGATTTATATTCAGCCCCCCTGAGTACATACTTTATGCCTTTCCCTGCAATTACTGCTGCAAGTCTCTTGGGGGATGTCTCTACCTGCTTTGCACATCCAACGATTGAAATTTTTGCCCACTCTTCATTGCAAAATAGCTCTGTCTCAATGAGATTGGATGGAGGCATCTGTGCACAGCAATTTTCAAGTCTTCTCATCGATTCTTAACGTGATTTATGTCTGGATGGTGACTGGGTCATTCACACACATGAATATGCTTTGATCTAAACCATTCCATTGTAGCTCTGGCAGTATGTTCAGGGTTGTTGTCTTGCTGGAAGGTGAACCTACACCCCAGTAGCAAGCCTTTTGCAACCTCTAGCATGTTTTTCCTCCAGGATGGCCTTGTCTTTAGCTCCATCCATCAACTCTGACCAGCTTCCCTGTCTCTGCTGAAGAAAAGTATCCCCACAGCCACCACCAAGCTGCCACCACCATGTTTGATGGTGGGGATGGTGTTTTGAGGGTGATATGCAGTGTTAGTTTTCCATCACACATAGCGTTTTGCATTTAGCCCAAAAAGTTCTATTTTGGTCTCATCTGACCAGAGCATTTTCTTCCTCATGCTTTGTTGGGTACACAGTGAACATGTGGAAGAAAGTGATCCAATCTCACAGAGCAAATGCTATTTTGCAAATTTGCATTTTGCAAAGAGGAATGGCCAAAATTTTCAGTCTCCAGATGTGCAAAACTGGCAGAGACATAGCCAAAAAGACTTCCAGCCGTAATTGCAGAGAACGGTGATCCTACAAAGCATTGACTGAAGGGGGGCTGAGTACAGATGCATATCACAATTTTCAAATTCATATATTTCAAATATTTAGAAAAAACTGCATCATTTCTGTCACAAACCACCGGGGGGGTCACTCAGAAATCCCCCGCGCTGGCTACCAGTACGTCACAATCGGGGGGTAACAAGTGGGGGTCACCCCTCCTTTATACCTCCCGACCGACAGACAGAGCACGTGACGCGCTCTCTAGCGCCCCTCTTATAGTCAGGCCAATTATGGAATTGCCCGACAATAAGCAAGGAGGCCGCTATACTACTTATGCCGATTATTGAAGGGTCCCCAGTGAGAGTAGGGTATATATTCCCCCGACCTCCGCGGGCGGAATATATAAAACCTCCCCGGATCTCACTGGCCTCCCCACAATAATCCTTGGCACAACTCGCTGCCACCAACCGCTTCACGGTAACTATTAGCCGAACACACAGACGTGGGATTCAAGATCGAGATAACAGAACAGCCCAAGATTAATTATATAATTTAATCAGCCTAAAGCACACTAGAAACTACAATATATACAATAGGGAATCTACAGAATATACATATGTCAGAGTACAGTTACAGATAAAGCATGGTTTACAAACAGGTATGCAATTCAATCAGTTACCTTGTGCGTCTGGCCACAGGGGGGCGCTGTAGACCAGGTTTCTAGGAACTCCCACAGATGTTTCCTGCACGTGACCCCCAGCGAAAGAACACTGGAAAATGGCCGAAGTAGGGTTATCAACCTGGGCAAATCCAGGTCCCCTCCTACCTTAGTGACCTCAGAGGGAGCACTGCTCCACCCCTGGCTGGAGTTATGGACAAAATCCACAACATGGAATATGGCCATAACTTGGCCTGGGAGCGTCGTAGGCGGACGCCAACGCTCTCATTGTGACAGCTATGAATTTAGCTACAGAATGAGAGGACTCGTGACTTGTCTACTAGTTCCACATTGGCTGATATCACGCCTGGGGTATTTCCCAAGCTCCCGCTCCCATAAAAAGGGTGTGCCAGCATCGTCCGCATGCGGAGACACCATTTTTATGGTTGCCATATTTATCGGAAATATGGCTTGCGAGATATGAACCATTTTTTACTGGAGTCGTTCTGTCTGGATACTTCCAAGCTTGCTAATGAGATAGCAGCTCCTACCACAGGGTCACGGCAGGGAGTCATCCTGTGTCCATTGTTCCCACATCACCTAATTTCCATATCATAGGAGATGGCCATGGGATGTGACACCTTCACAGATGCTGGACATTGAGGACAAGAAGGGAGGGGGGCACTGCCAGGGAGTGATGAGCGATTATGACTGGAAGTCATAATTCATCTTCATATCCCGGGATTTGCCTCACACCTCCCCCCTTTTGAGGGCGCTAGGGGGCAGCACACTCCGGTGTTCCCCCGTGCGCCCGTCCGCGACCTCTCCTTGTCGGGACAGCCCGTCTGCGTTACCGTGGTCACGGCCCCTTTTGTGGCGAATGGTGAAGTTGTATTGCTGGAGCGCAAGGCTCCATCGCAACAATCGCCCATTCGTCCCAGAGACGGTGTGCAACCAGCTGAGGGGATTGTGGTCCGTCTCCACGATGAAGTGGCGCCCGTATAGATAGGGTTGCAGACGCTGCAGGGCCCACACTATGGCCAGGCACTCCTTCTCCATCGTGGAATAGGCCACTTCCCTTGGTAACAGCTTCCTGCTCAGGTACAAGACTGGGTGCTCTTGGCTCGCAGAGTCCACCTGGCTGAGCACCGCACCGAGGCCGAAGTCACTGGCGTCGGTCTGTACTACAAACGGCCGCGTGAAGTCGGCTGCCTGTAGCACGGGCGGGCTGGACAGGGCGTCCTTTAGGGCCTGGAAGGCTGTCTCGCAGTCCATTGTCCAATCGACTGCAGAGGGCAGCTTCTTCTTGGTGAGGTCCGTCAAGGGCTTTGCCAGGCTACTATAGCGTGGAACAAACCTCCTATAGTACCCGGCGGTCCCTAAGAAGGACATCACCTGCTTCTTGGTCCTGGGGGTGGGCCAGGATGCGATGGCCTCCACTTTCTCAGGCTCGGGCTTCAGTGTTCTCCCGCCTACCCGGTGACCGAGGTACTGGACCTCGCTCATGGCCAGCTGACACTTTCCCGGCTTGATGGTCAAACCTGCCCGGTGGATCCGCCTGAGCACCTGTGCTAGATGCTCTAGGTGGTCCTCCCAGGTGGGACTGAAGACGGCAATGTCATCCAGGTACGCGGCCGCGTACCCTTCAAGTCCCTTGAGCAGGGTGTTGACCATCCGCTGGAAAGTGGCAGGGGCATTCCTCATCCCGAATGGCATCACCGTGGACTCGTATAGTCCAAATGGGGTAATAAAGGCAGAGCGTTCCCTGGCCTTGCGAGTCAGGGGGATCTGCCAATATCCCCGGCTCAGGTCCATGATGGTCAGGTACTGAGCCCCGGCCAACTGATCGAGCAGGTCATCGATGCGTGGCATTGGGTACGCATCGGCGACCGTGACAGCATTGAGCCCCCTGTAGTCCACGCAGAACCGAGTGGTTCGGTCCTTCTTAGGGACGAGGACTACAGGCGAGGCCCAAGCGCTGTTGGATGCCTGGATCACCCCCAGCTTCAGCATCTCGTCAATCTCCTGGCGCATGTGTTGCTGCACCTCCAGGGAGACCCGATATGCTGAACGCCGGATCGGGGGATGATCCCCAGTGTCCACGTGATGGACAGCCAAGTCAGTCCTTCCGGGCTGGTTGGTAAACAACCCCCGGAAGGGGAGGAGGGTGGCCCACAGCTGGGACCGTTGGTCCTCCAAGAGCTGGTGGCCAACCTCCACATCCTCAATGGATCCGCCTGCCCTAACCTGGGCTAGCATATCCAAGAGGGTTTCCGCTTCTCCCTCCTCGGGCAGGTTGCACACGGGGAGCGCACATGCCTCCCGCTCATGATGTGCCTTCATCATGTTCACATGGAAGGGCTTCCGCCTTCCACGGGCAGGGTCCAGGGTGACCAGGTACGTCACAGGGTTGAGCTGCTGGTACACGAGGTATGGGCCTTCCCAGGCTGCCTGAAGCTTGTCCTGTGGTACGGGGACCAGTACCCACACCTTTTGACCCACTTGGTAGGTCCTCTCACAAGCGTTCTGGTCGTACCAACGCTTCTGATCGGCCTGGGCTTGAGCCATATTGTCGTGTACCAGTTGCGTCAAGGCCTGCATTTTGTCCCGGAAGCGCATGACATACTCGATAACCGACACTCCAGGGGTGGCCAAATCCCCTTCCCAAGCCTCTTTCACCAGAGCCAGGGGGCCCCGCACACGTCGCCCGTACAGGAGCTCAAACGGTGAGAATCCTGTTGAGGCCTGTGGAACCTCCCGGTAAGCAAATAACAGGTGTGGGAGATACCGCTCCCAGTCACGCCCATGGGAGTCGACCAACATCTTAAGCATCTGCTTTAAGGTGCCATTAAACCGCTCGCACAGGCCATTAGTCTGTGGATGGTACGGGCTGGCCACCAGATGTCGCACCTGGACTTGCTTACAGAGGGCCTCCATCAGCTGGGACATGAATTGGGTCCCCCGGTCAGTGAGCATTTCCTGGGGAAAACCCACTCGGGAGAAAATCTCCAGCAATGCGGTGGCCACCTTGTCAGCCCGAATGGACGACAAGGCCACTGCTTCTGGGTACCGGGTGGCATAGTCCACTACCGTCAGTATGAAGCGTTTCCCGGAGCTGCTGGGGATGGCCAGCGGGCCGACCAGATCCACAGCCACCCTCCTGAAAGGCTCATCGATGATGGGCAGAGATACCAGTGGGGCTTTGGGGCGTGGCCCCGCCTTCCCCACTCTCTGACAGGTTTCACACGAACGGCAGTAGGCAGCCACATCGGCCCCCATTTTTGGCCAGTAGAAATGCTGGTTTAACCTGGCCTTGGTCTTAGCGATCCCTAGGTGTCCGGCCATCGGAATCTCATGTGCGATCCGCAACAACTCCGTCCGGAACGGATAGGGTACCACCAACTGTCGGTCCCTGGGCCACGCCTCCGGTGAACCCTGCTGGACCGTGGCCCGGTACAGCCGTCCTTGGTCCCAGACCACTCGCTCCGGGTCCGAGTCCGAGGGAGGCTGTGCCGCCTGCTCCTTAAGAGCTTTCAGGCTGTCGTCAGCTTCTAACGCTGCCTGAAACCCCTGACTAGATGTGGCCAGAATCGACGAGACTGTCACATCTTCGGTCAGTACCCCGGGACCTGTGTCCTGGCCTCCACCTGACTCGGCTGCCACTTGGTCAGAAGGGGAAGAGCTATCGGACCTCCGGGAGGCCCCTTGGCTTCCAGCACTCCCACTGCGGGTGACAGCGGCCACAGCCGCTGCGACCGTGGGTCGTGCCTGCTCCTCCTCCGTTCCTGACCAAGTCGCCGGTTCAGGCAGACCGACCTGGCTTCCTGACACCCCGGTTGTGGGGGAACCATGCACCGAGATCTTACCTGGGAGCACTTCCGCTCCTGGACCGGCCCCAATCTCACCTGCCTGTTCCCCTCCTGCAGCAACAGAACCCCGCTGTGAAATCTCTGGGGACCCCACATTTGCTGTGGTAGCCCCCACCCCACACACTGGTCCTCCCCCTGCAGCACCCTGCTCTCTGCTTATCCCTGCAGAGGGCAGCAGATCCCAGCTCACAGGCTGATTACTTGTAGAGGCATTGTCACACCTTTCTCTGACCCCCTCCCCTGTCACAGCTGCAGCTGTGTGTGTGTCTATGGTGTCTGTGCAAGCAGAAATATCAGAGTTCACTCCCCCCTCTCTCACATCATTCATAGATAACACATTAACATTGTCAGGAGTCATGTCCGTACTGGCTGAAGGTTCAGCCCTTGGTGGGGGCCCAAACTGGGAGGTTATCTGCCCCAAATCTGTCCCAAGTAGCACGTTTGCAGGGATCCGATCAGTTACCCCCACCTCCCTCAACCCTCGCCCTGCGCCCCAGTCCACATAAATGTCAGCAACAGGCAGCGCCGGGTCAATGCCTCCAATCCCGGAGACAGCGAGGGTTTTTCCAGGGATCAAGTCTTGGGGGGACACCATCTCAGGCCGCACCAGAGTCACCTCCGAGGCGCTGTCTCGCAGTCCTATGGTCACAGACCGGCCGACGGTGACAGGTTGGAAGCTGTCCAGGGACCTACCACCACCCCCACCCACACAATACACCTTGGGCGGCCCTTGGGACGGGGACGGAGCCGGGGCCTTGGGACGCTGAGGGCACATGGCCTTGAAGTGTCCAGGTAAGTTGCACTGGTGGCACCGTCTTGGTTCTGCCACGGGCCTGGAGAGGGGAGTTGAGGGGGACACCCCCTGCAGTCTAGGGGCAGGTGGGGCAGTCGCAGAGTTCATCTTACCCCCTCTCCAGGTGCTGCTGGTGGCCGCTCTCCTGGCCTCAGGAGCCCGATTGTTGGTGTAGTCATCGGCCAGGGCAGCTGTAGCCGTGGACCCCTTTGGCTTCTGGTCTCGGATGAACTGGCGGAGATCCTCAGGGCAGTTCCACAAGAGTTGCTCCGTGATGAACAAGTCCAGGATCTCCGGTCCGGTGGAAAGCTGCAGGCCTTGGGTCCAGTGGTCGGCAGCTCGGGCAAGTGCCCGCCGGTGGTCAGCCCAGGAGTCCTTTGGTCCCTTTTGCAGGGTCCGGAACTTCTTGCGGTAGGACTCTGGAGTGAGGTTGTACTGTTGGATCAGGGCCCGCTTGATGGTGTCGTAGCCCTGATCTGCCTCAGCAGGCAAGTCCCCAAGGATATCCAGGGCCTTACCCCTTAGACGGGGGGTCAGGTATTTGGCCCACTGATCCTTGTCCAGATGGTGCTGCAAGCAAGTCCGTTCAAAAGCAGTCAGGAAAGAGTCCAAGTCTCCATCCTTCTCCAGCACTGGGAAGTCCTCAACACGGACCTTTGGAAGTTTGGTGTTTTGAAGGTCACATGTGGCTGATGAGGGCCGGAGCTGAGCTAGCTGCAGCTGGTAGTCACGGTCTGCCTGTCGCTCTCGCTCTTCACGCGCTGCCTGCCGCTCCGCAGCCTCACGCGCTGCTTGCCGCTCCGCAGCCTCAGCGTCACGCGCTGCCTGTCGCCCACGCTCGGCCATGAGTATCTCGTAGGTATCCCGGTCTCCAGCCATAAGCCTGGCCAAGGCAGCTTGAAGGAGGGCCTCTGCACCTCTCAGGCCGGAGGGATTGGCAAGTGGTGATCTGCGGCACGCTGCAGAGCCAGGTGATTCACTGTCCATTTCAGAGCGGAGGGCTGGCATCTGGCTCGTTGAGGACCCTTGGGCGAGCTCCTCCTCATTTTGTCCAGCAGTGCCAGGTTGTGCGATGTCCTCTGCAGAGCTGTTCTCTGGCGTCTGGCTCCTGGAGGACTCGTGGACAACCTCCTCATCGTCTCTGGCCTTAGCATCGGCCATTCCTTTGGCTTTGCTCCTGGTGCTCTCAGCCATTCTTGCAGACTTTTGGTCACTGACACAGAACTGACACCTGATGCCTCCACACACCTTACAGTATCTGCACTCTGACACTCTAGTGTTGAGCTAGTCTGAAGACCCCAGCAGCCGCAGCTGCTGCAGGCAGTCTTTAGTGTCTGGGAGTATGGGTCTCACACTCACACACACTATTATCTCGATCCCACCGCTATGCCACCAATATGTCACAAACCACCGGGGGGGTCACTCAGAAATCCCCCGCGCTGGCTACCAGTACGTCACAATCGGGGGGTAACAAGTGGGGGTCACCCCTCCTTTATACCTCCCGACCGACAGACAGAGCACGTGACGCGCTCTCTAGCGCCCCTCTTATAGTCAGGCCAAATATGGAATTGCCCGACAATAAGCAAGGAGGCCGCTATACTACTTATGCCGATTATTGAAGGGTCCCCAGTGAGAGTAGGGTATATATTCCCCCGACCTCCGCGGGCGGAATATATAAAACCTCCCCGGATCTCACTGGCCTCCCCACAATAATCCTTGGCACAACTCGCTGCCACCAACCGCTTCACGGTAACTATTAGCCGAACACACAGACGTGGGATTCAAGATCGAGATAACAGAACAGCCCAAGATTAATTATATAATTTAATCAGCCTAAAGCACACTAGAAACTACAATATATACAATAGGGAATCTACAGAATATACATATGTCAGAGTACAGTTACAGATAAAGCATGGTTTACAAACAGGTATGCAATTCAATCAGTTACCTTGTGCGTCTGGCCACAGGGGGGCGCTGTAGACCAGGTTTCTAGGAACTCCCACAGATGTTTCCTGCACGTGACCCCCAGCGAAAGAACACTGGAAAATGGCCGAAGTAGGGTTATCAACCTGGGCAAATCCAGGTCCCCTCCTACCTTAGTGACCTCAGAGGGAGCACTGCTCCACCCCTGGCTGGAGTTATGGACAAAATCCACAACATGGAATATGGCCATAACTTGGCCTGGGAGCGTCGTAGGCGGACGCCAACGCTCTCATTGTGACAGCTATGAATTTAGCTACAGAATGAGAGGACTCGTGACTTGTCTACTAGTTCCACATTGGCTGATATCACGCCTGGGGTATTTCCCAAGCTCCCGCTCCCATAAAAAGGGTGTGCCAGCATCGTCCGCATGCGGAGACACCATTTTTATGGTTGCCATATTTATCGGAAATATGGCTTGCGAGATATGAACCATTTTTTACTGGAGTCGTTCTGTCTGGATACTTCCAAGCTTGCTAATGAGATAGCAGCTCCTACCACAGGGTCACGGCAGGGAGTCATCCTGTGTCCATTGTTCCCACATCACCTAATTTCCATATCATAGGAGATGGCCATGGGATGTGACACCTTCACAGATGCTGGACATTGAGGACAAGAAGGGAGGGGGGCACTGCCAGGGAGTGATGAGCGATTATGACTGGAAGTCATAATTCATCTTCATATCCCGGGATTTGCCTCACAATTTCCTTTACAGTTCACAAATACTCGCCACTTTGTGTTGGTATATCACATAAAATCCCAATAAAATACATTTAAGTTTGTGGGTGTAACATGAAAAGATATGGAAAAGTTCAAGGGGAATTAATACTTTTTGAAGAGACTAAGTGTAGCTGAAAGCACTGGGAAACGCCGGAGTTTGGAACTTACTTATTTGCATTTTGTTGCAAAACAAATCTCATAAATTGGTTTGCAAAGTTAAAGGGAATCTGTCAGCAGGTTTAAGCTGATGTATGTAAAGCGCTGCGGAATATGTTAGCGCTATATAAAAATAAAGATTTGATTTTTTTTTTTTTTTTTAAGCTACCTCATCTGAGAACAGCATAATGTGGGCAAAGAGATCCTGAATCCAACGATATATCACTTAGATTACTGCCTGCAGCCATTCTGAGACAATCAGAATTTTTAGTTTTAGCCATGTAGCAGAGCTGAGAGAGCTGACCCGCCCACACCAGGATCTCTATAGAAATTGTACTGTACATTGATAATGAGGTGTCAATCAGAGGAGGGAGCGTGCCAGACTACCGTCCACATGACATTGTAGTCCAAGCAATGAGAAGTCCTGCATAGCAAATAAAAAACAGATTGGACCTTGACAACACACGTATCCCTGAATTCTAGGTTTTAACCATTGCAGCATGCTGTCTTCAGCTTACATAGCAAAAACACGCTGACAAATTCCCTTTAACTTTCCATGCTGGACAAAATTCTAAAAAATAAAATTAAAGATAGTTACTCAAAGTGTTTTACCGAATTCTGTGATGGGAACAATTCAAACAAAATATGTTAATTGTGTCTCTTTGAATTCTAAAAGCTTTTGCTCCATTCCAATGTACAGATAATAGTCTAAAATAACAAACACAAAGGTGTCATTATTTTGAGATGCTACAAAGTAGAGGGTAAAAATACATAGAATACTTAGTAAACAAATAAAAAAAATATGGTACAGAACACGCATGATCTTCTTAAAAGATAGTCATTTGGAGAGGTTTCCCTCTATAGTCACTGTATTTCGTTTTAACCGTCGCTGCTGGAGGTTTTTTCTATATATAAATTTCGTTGTCACACTCTTAAATGATTCCAGGTTTTACTAAAAGAAATTATTTAAGACGTACAACTAATAAGGTGCAGCTGAGCTCCAGTAAACTTGGGCTCATGCTAAGCCGTGGAGCTAAATGCTGTCATTACAACAAACTGATTTAAGAAGACTCAGAAAATTCCCCCAGGGAGAAACGCTTGGCTGCCTTTCCTCCTCTATTTATATTTAATACGAATCTCCTAGAGAGCTGAAGATTGACAGGATACACTGTGATGTGAAGAAATTAGACCAATTTAATAAATATCCACTTTGAAGGTGTCAGACAGGTCTGCAGTGAGTTGCTGAGCACGAGTTGCTAATTTAGGTTTTAATTACTCTAGCTCTCTAAAGTTCTTCATAGATAGAGAATGTAAGCTAACCCTCTAACTGCTAGGAGAAGCTTGTTTTCTAATTATTTTCCTATCCTCTGTGTTCTATGGACACATATAGAGTTTTTATTGTCATATGTTAATCTGCATCGACCATGGCACACTCCATCGCGTGCTATAATGTGGAGATATTAGAGTTACAGCAATGCATCTAGGAGAGAATATCTATTGCCTTATGAAAGCACCAATTGGGGCACAGAAAGTTTCTATGTGTGTGGCGAACTGCCACTAGGTGGCACCAGAAGTACTTAGTGAGGGGGAAGTCCAACAAACCGGAGGTCAGGAGCCAGGAGGTCACGTTTCGAACAAAGGGTTGAAGCAAAGACGAAGTCAGAGCACAAGCCATAGGTCAGAAGCTAGGAAGTCACGTATGGTACACGGGGGGAAGCAGAGCCAAGGTCAGGGTACAAGACGGAGGTCAGAAGCCAGGAAGTCGTGTAAGGTACACTGGAGAAAAGCAGAGCAGAGGTCAGGGTATAAACCGGAGGTCAGAAGCTGGGGAACAAGGTCAGAGTCAGGGACATGGGAGGAGAAGGAAAACAATAGGTCGGGGCTAGGAGGAAAGGATCAAAGCACAAACAGGAGCCAGAGCACTTACTGCAGGCAGGAACTACGACTGGCGGCGTTCCAGTTGAGGTTGCTCCTTAATGAAGCCAAGCAATCATCCGGAATGAGGCAACTGGAAAGAGGCCTATCCCAACATCAGCGCAGGAATCGAGGACAGGAAACCTGGAGAGCAGAGCACCACGGATCAGGACATGACAATGTGGACTCTGTGTGCCATTGCACGGAGTGTACGTAACTTGTGCTGACTGGCACAAAAGAAGCAGCTGGTTTCAGAAAGAAAGCACTGGGTTCCAAGAAACAGATGAAAAAGTGGTGTCAGGTAAAAGATGCCAAAAAGAGGGGACTCTATGTTTTATGTATAGCTACCCCCTGGCGGTACATTTCTTGTAATTATACTTGTAGGCCAGTAAAATAAAATACTTTTACAGACAACAGCAAGTGTCTGTGTTTTCGTATTATCAAACAGTTTGCGAGGGAGGTGGAGATAGAGGGAAAAAGAACATTTGGGAAGGTGCACTTAAATGTCTGACCACGCCTTGATGCTGTCACACTAGGTATTGGGGAATACCAGACGAACGGCGATAGGGGGGGGGACATAAACCCTTCTCTAGGGAAGGGGGAAGATGGTACCGCTGTTAAAACCTACCACTGGCTCTTGGCTCCCCTGATGTCCCAAAATAATTTCCGCACCTATACACCAATCAGGATACTTAGGCCCTGGCTGACCCTGAAAAAGGACACAAGGATGAGCACTAGTCAACCCCACTAAGACCTAAACAACACACAGGGAAAACAAACAGGGAAATGTGAACGGACAATTTATCTGCAAGATGAGTTTGGGAGAATAAATATGAGAATTCAATGTGTTACAACAGGAGATTTCAAGCTTGCAATCTGGACAGCATAGGAGTAAACTCTATCACTGGCAACAAACCAAGAGGTAATGCAGGCATATATAGACACAGGGAATGGGTATAACAATTTGCAGCTGAACTGTCAAGAGATCTGCAGGGTCCAAAAGGTAAAGAGTTAACCCTAACAGAGAAGATACTTAGATCTCCATTCACTCAAAGTAAGAATGGCATATTATGGAGCAGTTTGTGCAGCCAAACACAGCGACCTTCTGCAGCCGGACACCACAGGGTTTTCTGTCAATTGTGACACACTCGAGACAGATGCACTGACCGCCTGTACTTTGTTTTAACTGTCATTTTGTGCTGACAAGGTCCCTATAAGAGTACCATCCTGCTTGCTTGTTTTCCCTCTATCTCGGCCCTTGCCTCTTCTTTGATAGACAGGTCTTGCTTTATAACACCAGACAAGGGTGGAGACAGATGGAAAACAAGCAGACGGGAAGGTATACTTAAATTGTGGCCTCACCAAGGGTGCACCAAACAACTATACTTGGTTTGAACAGTCATTATGTGCTGACAGACTGCCTTTAAGGTAATTTCATGCTATGCTTTGCTGGGTCTGAGGGCTGAATACATTTTAGATTATCACTAGTATTTATTTTACTACCATATGAAGAAGCAAAGTGGTATTTTGTTTTGTTTTCACCAAATGTGTAAAAACAAATCACCTAAAACAGCATAAGAAAATCACCCTGGACCGGGAGAATATTTCAGGTGGAATAGGTGGCAACCCAATATATAAACGGACTACATTTACTGACAATACGTAATTCATAAATCAAAGTGTAAAGTAACACTCCATATTATGCCTAACGTTTTTTTATCTTGCACAGCATTTTTGGGTTAAAAATCTGACAATGATAAGTGTATGGGAAAATATAGAGCAAAGCTGGAATGAGGCTGATTGAAAGATGACAGAGCTAACTGAGAAATGGAGGGTCCCGTAGAGTGGAACATGGCGTCCGTGGCCTCCTGGTTCTGTTGGGGAGCAACTGTATTCTGCAAAGCTCATGGTTAGCTAGGTCAGTCTGCTTTCTCTCTTGGGGCTCAGTCAGACAGCAACGATTACCGTGTGATAGTGAGAGTGAACACGGCCGACAACGCTCAATACCCAAAAAGAGAAGGAAGGAGTAGAGCAAGGAGAGCACTCAATGTGGAGGCGTGATTGAGCCTGTAAGTTACAAGCACAGACTAATAATTACGGCACTTAGTATCCACATTCAACAGATCAAGTGAGTTACATTTAGGAGATCAAGATAAATATTGTTCCAGTAGGAAGAGCTGTGCTTACCATACTATTGTAGTCTGATTATAAGTATGCTGCTTACCTTGTTACTAAACTGCTGCTGAGTCTGCAAAAAAAGCCAGAGGTAGCCACCATTGGGATTGGAGCGCCAGATACTTTGTGAGCCGAGACAGTGGACATTATGTTCTAGAAAGGGTTTTCCCTTCATTCCCATAGAGGCACTTATGTGGTGATAGACAGTGTCTAGGCTTGGCTGACTGGCTGGACTACACTTACTATTTAAATAAAAGTTAATCAGCAAAGCATCAAAAGCAAGCTCCACTTCCCATTACATGAGCACCCTTGAAATTGTTCAAGAAAATTAAGTATTTCCCCCAGAAACGTGTTACAATTAAACATATTATAATACACGTTTATTTTCTGGGGGTTTTTTGGAACAGCACAAAAAACAACAGAGACAAAAAGAAAATTGCACGTAATTTCACACAAAGTCCCCAAATTGGTCCAGACAAAATTGTTGGCACCCTCAACACCCCTTATAAATAAATGTAATCAATCACTTCCTATAATCATCAACAAGCTTCTTACACCTCTCACCTGGAATTTTGGACCATTCTATCTTTGCACACTGCTCCTGGTCTCTCATATGTGAAGGCGTCTTCTCCCAACAGCAATTTTAATATCTTTTCACAGGTGTTCAATGGAATTTACATCCAGACTCATTGCTGCCACTTCAGAACTCTCCAGTGCTTTGTTTCCTTCCATTTCTGGGGGCTTCTTTAAGCTTATTTGAGGTCATTGTTCTACTGGAAGACCCATGACCTATGACATAAACCCAGCTTTCTGACACTGGACACAACATTGTGACCCAAATTCTTTGGTAATCTTCAGATTTCATTATGCCTTGCACACAGTCAAAACACCCAGTGCCAGAGACAGTAAAACAACCCCCAAAATATCTTTGAACCTCCACCTTATGTGACTGTAGGTACAGTGTTCTTTTCTATGCAGTCCTTATTCCATTTTCGGTTAACAGTAGAATGATGTGCTTTACTAAAGAGCTCAATCTTGGTCTCATCTTGGCCACAAGGCGCTTTCCCAGAAGGATTTTGTCTTACATACATTTTGGCAAACTGCAGTCTAGCTTTTGTACGTCACTGTGTTAGCAGTGGGGTCCTCCTGGGTCTCCTGCCATATCATTTCATTTCATTCAAATGTCGACAGAAAGTTTGCACTGACACTAATGTCCCCTGAGCCTGCAGGATAGCTAGAATGTCCTTGGAACTTGATTGGGGCTGCTTATCCACCATCCGGACTATCCTGTGTTGCAACCTTTCATAAATTCTTGTCTGACAGGAACTCTAGTGCCACCTTTTGAACGTAACAATCCAAAAGTCAATCTCTACAGCTTTTATGCACCTATTAGATAAATTAGGATACTGTTTTTATTGTGTTTTTAATGCATTTTTTTACATGCACTTTTATTACGTTTTTAATGATGCAGTTTTTTGTCTCCTTTTGGCATGTCATCTTGTAAATAAAGCTATTTTGCTCTTGATGTTTTCTGGTATTTGACTTTGACAACACTTTATTGATATTTATGTGTTGATTATATGCATTTTTACGTGCGTATTTTCACATATAATGCATTTTTTGTGGCCTCTTCTTCTCAGCTATATGCATAGTGTAGTCCATTAAAATAGCAATCACTGTCTTCTCAGGTTTCCAGCTCCATTCTGGTCCTGTTCTGAATCAAGTGAAAGCTCTTCAGCTCTGTTGGCTCACCCAGGGTCTGCTGTGCGTGGCAGCGCTGCTTTCCCACTGTAAGGG
The DNA here is from genome assembly GCF_048569485.1 of Anomaloglossus baeobatrachus. Lineage (NCBI taxonomy): Eukaryota > Metazoa > Chordata > Amphibia > Anura > Aromobatidae > Anomaloglossus > Anomaloglossus baeobatrachus. Next base: position 109,886,450 of record NC_134359.1, read on the forward strand.
GCACTTTGCACACTAAGACATCGCAGCTGCGATGTCGGTGGGGTCAAATCGAAAGTGACGCACATCCAGTGTCGCAGTCGATATCGTAGTGTGTAAATCCTTTTTGATACGATTAAGGAGCACAAAAACGTCCAAATCGTATCATCGGTGTAGCGTCTGTCATTTCCATAATTTGGAAATGACCGATGTTACGATGTTGTTCCTTGTTCCTGCGGCAGCACACATCGCTGTGTGTGAAGCCGCAGGAGCGAGGAACATCACCTTACCTGCGTCCTGCGGCTCACGCCGGCTATGCGGAAGGACGGAGGTGGGCAGGATGTTTACGTCCCGCTCAGCCTCTCAGCTTCTATTGGCCGCCTGCCGTGTGACGTCACACGACCTGCCCCCTTAATAAGGAGGTGGTTCGCCGGCCAGAGCGATGTCGCAGGGCAGGTGAGTGCATGTGAAGGTGCCGTAGCGATAATGTTCGCTATGGCAGCTATCACCATGATATCGTAGCTGCGACGCGGGCGGGGACTATCGCGCTCGGCATCGCAAGCATGAGCTTGCGATGTCGTAGTGTGCAAAGTGCCCCTAAGACTATGGGACTCAGAACGAGGTTCCATAGAATTACATTGACAAAGCGGCATCCATTCCACACATAAACCCCTGTGTGATTTGACTAGTCTGATTTAAGGTCACACGGTCCAGAAGACAATGAGACATGGAAACTGGAGGAGATGGCAAACTGTAAGTATGCATTTACACTAGACTACCCACATATTTAGAAGGAATTACAAATTTCTTTGAAGTGATTCTTATATTAGAATTTCTTACCCTTTTTTGACAATAGAGTGTTTCTTTGAAAACACTGTTGTACATATATTCGAAAGTTGTCAGATTCAGTTTTGAAGTGAGCTCTATCTTAACAAATTTTGACCTCCTAAATTCACATCTGACAATCTGACAATGAAAATTTTTGGTTGCCTTTTGTTTCTATGATATCAAACAGTTTTTGTTTTACTGCTACAAAAAGTTTCAGTACTTTGAAACATTATTATTTTTGCAAATATAAAGATGCAGAATATTCTGTTATGCAAATCCTGTGATAATTATTCAGAGGAAACTTAGCAACAAATGAAGTAACTAAAAATTGTCTAAACACTATTGCAAATTATGAACAGTTATTGGTATTACACTACAAAATTTGGTCCTCCTTTAGTGGCAACTCTTTTTTTGTTTGTCTATTGCACTACTGCTTCGGATCATCTCTTACAATTGTCCAACGTTATTTTCTGCGAGCATTGATGGATTCCATTTTCCTTGATATCTTTTCTCCATAGCCGCAATATCAACATCTTGGTGAAAACTCTCAACGTGCACGACACTCACTTCCCCGCAGTTTGGTGGAAAAAAGTATACCAAAGATGCAAATATGAAAATTAATCTTTAAGGACATGTTACAGCCAAGGTCCTTACATGTTTTGAGATTTTCCACCAACTTTTCATAAAGTATATCACAAAGTGAGTACACTCCTCACACTTTTGTAAATATTTTATTAAACTTTTTCATGAGACAACACTGAAGATATGACACTTTGATTCAATGTAAAGTAGTCAGTGTGCAGCTTGTAGAACACTGTAAAATTGGTGTGTCCTCTAAATAACTAAATAAACAACACATGTCAAAACCACTGGCAACTTAAGTAAGTACACCCCTAAGTGAAAATGGCCAAATTATGCCCAATGTGACAATATTTTGCGTGGCCACTATGATTTTCAAGCACTGACTTAACTCTCTTGGACATTAAAGTCAGTAGAGTTTCACAGGAGCCACTGGAATTCTCTTCCATCCTTCATGATAATATCACAGACCTGCTGGATGTTAGAGACCTTGTACTCCACCTTGTGTTTGAAGATGCCCCACAGATGCTCAATAGGGTTTTGGTCTGGAGACACTTGGCCAGTCCAGAACCATTACCCTTAGTTTCTTTAGCAAAGCAGTGGTGGTCTTGGAGGTGTGTTTGGAGTTGTTATTAAGTTGGAATTCTGTCCTGCAGCCCAGTTTCTGAAGGGAGGGGTTCATGCTCTGCTTCAGTATTTCACAGTACATGTTGGCATCCATGGTTTCCTCCATGAACTGTAACTTCTCACAGTCGGTAGAACTCATACAACCCCAAACCATACAATCCCACCACCATGTTTGACTGTAGGCAAGACAAACTTGTGTTTGTACCCCTCATCTGGTTACCACCACACATCTTAACCAAATAGGTTTATCTTGGTCTCATCAGACCACACAACATTGTTCCAGTAATCCATGTTCTTCGTCTGCATGTTTGCAGGCTTGTTTGCTGTTTGCAGGCTTTCTTGTGCATCATCTTTAGAATGGACTTCTCTCAGGGACGACAACCATGCCGACCAATTGGATGCAGTGTGCGGCGATTGGTTTGAGCAATGACAGGCGGACCCCTCACCCCTTTAAGCTCTGCAGCAATGCTGGCAGCAGTCATACATCTATTTTGAAAAACAACCTCTGGATATGACGCTGAGCATGTGCACTCAACTTGTTTGGTAGACCATGGCGAAGCCTGTTCTGAGTGGGTCCTGTCTTGTTAAACCACTGTATAGTCTTGGCCACCATGCTGCAGGTCAGTTTCAGGGTGTTGGCAATCTTGTTAAATCCTAGGCCATCTTTATGTAGGGCAACAATTATTTTCTTCAGATCCTCAAAGAATTCTTTGCCATTGTCACGTCCTCACCAGAGTCCACTCCTGCGACTTCTGCTTCAGTCACCAGGTGCCGCCGTATTCCTGATGTGGACTGTGCTGGTGATGGGGGAGGAGTCGGTGCCGGTGGCTCTGGTGGGCGCAGGCTCCGCTCATCCACTAGGCTGAGATGTAGGTGGCATGTTTCTTCCAGCTGAGGTTGCTACAATTCAGTTACAGCCAATGGTTAGACACCACACCCTTTTTATTCCCTCTTCTGTCTGCTGGCCATTGCCAGATATAGATTGTATTCCTGCTAGACTCTGGTTCTCCATACTTTGATTATTTGATTCCTGCTTTGACCCGGGCCTCCTCTGTGACTACTCTACTGCCTAGCATATTTGTACCTCTCTGCCTGATCCGGATTTGACCTCTGCTTTGTTTTTCTGATTACGTCCTTGCCTGCCTGATTCTGTCCCTGTTTTGCATTTCCCAATTGGATCCTGCCTGGTTACTACTCTTAACGGACTGCAGCCTACCACAGGTAGTGATCTCCAGGGCCCTGTGTAATTCCAAATCCATGTATAGGGGTTAAGCGTTTCAGGTTCTTAGAGTCCTGCTTTATGAGCGGCTTTCCTCTAGCCTGTCCATTACAGGCAATCTGAGCCTGTGGTTCTAGGCAGTTGTTATGTCGCGGGCGGGGAGGAGGGTGTCAGCACACCGCGCTCACCCCTTCTGCTCGGGTCCGGCAGTTGCTCCTGGTGGCTCGAGCTGTGGGCCGGATCCCGGGGTGTCTCGAGCGACACTCCTCGCCCGTGAGTGAAAAAGGGGGTGTTTGTTGGGGTTATAGTTCGTGACGCCACCCACGGTTGTGGTGATTGCACCACCGCTGCTTTGGATGGGGATCCCGGGGATGGTGATGGGAGCAGCCAGGTGTTGTGTTGCCCCTCCGTGGGTAGGGGTTGGTGATCCCGGGGCCCAGTGGGGTGCAGGGGCGCAGGGGCAGCGCTGTGCCTTGCGGCACTGAGGTACTCACTCAGCCAGTAAACACGACACAGTTCTCGGTAAACAAACGGCTGGTTGGACGGGTCCCTCGGACGGTTCACGGTGCTGCGGTTCCCTGCAGTTAGCGGTGACGGTCTCTTCCCTGCACCTTTGAAATGTCTTGTGGTATCGGTGGATTCCCTCCGGTTACCCGCTCCCCGGCTGCAATCTGGGCCGGAGGAGCTCTACACTTTGCCCGCAGGCGCCGGCCCTGGGAAACTGGTGCCTTGGCGGTGGCGGTGTTTCCCCGTTGTGGTTGGACCTTTGCCGTCAATCAGGACTTGCTTGTTGGGAGATCTACGTCCCCTTCACTAACGGATTTAGCAATTTACAGCGACTCCAAGCCTTGCTGGGATCCGAAAGCCCCTGCTCTGGTACTGACTGCCCTTTGTATACTGCTCCAGGCCCTGGATACACACAGCCTCCGCGGCCCTTCCAGCAACCTCCAGACAGTCCCACTGCAGATCTTCACCGCTGTCTGCTGACCTTGCTGTTCTGGCCCTACACAAAGCTGGGCTCTCAGGCTTTCTTTCCTTCTGTCACTTTACTGGCTTCTCTCCTTTACACTTCTCTACTTTCACCACTTTCACTTCTCTGTTTACTCTAGCCCTCTGCTAGACTTCACTCTTCCCCTCCCTGGGCTAATCTAATCTCTGTTGTTACTCCTTCCACTTCCTCCTCCTGGACTCAACTCTGTCTTCACTCTTGCCCTTCCTGGGCTAATCTGCCTGGTTTACTTCCTGCCTCCAGAGTTGTGAGCTCCTAGGTGGGCGGAGCCAACCACCTGGCCCACCCCCTGGTGTGCATCATCAACCTCTGGAGGAAGGCAACAAGGATTTATGGGTTAGCTGGTGTACCTGCAGGGAATGTGGGGTGCGTGTGTGTTGTTATCTGTGTCCCCTGGCTTGCCCAGGGCGACACATTCCCCCTTAGCAAAACGCAGACCGTCCTCGGGCTGCCCGTCCAACACCAGTTTTATTTCCCTTTTTGTTTTTCTGAAAAGGTAAAACGGTATAACATTATCAACGGTAAATAATATACATTTTTAATCAAAAACTCTTCCCAAGACGGGAGGCACATTTACTTAAACGTTTCAACGGTATACGGTCACGGTTTCCGCTCTCTCCCACCCAAGCAACCTGGCCCTGATGCTGCCCCTAAAACCCAGGCAGCACCCCTTGACCCACAGTCCAGCACAAGTTACCCGAGCGGGATCTGTCCTTGCCCTCCAGAGGGTGGCCACCGGTTCCTTTGGTGGCTGGGCCCTGGCCTGCTCTGCTCAGGGCCCTCCCTCCAACCTGCCTCTCCGGAGGCGGCATTGCGGAAACGGTAACGGTACCCAACATATTTACATGCCACTAACGTTTGTGGTTGCCCTGCAGAGTTCACGGGCTTGTCCATTGATAGTTCCCATGCATTTTAAACGGTCCCCACGGGGACAACGGTGCCGGCTCCAGCCGGTTGCAAATCACACGGTAAATCAGGTGAAGTACTCGGTCATTTTCATTTATCATTTCCAGAACTTTTTCAAACAACAACTTCAATGATGGTCCCAACGGGGACGGTGCAGCGGGCATCCGCTGCCCTGGAGGCGGCTACCACCGCATGGTGTCGGCCCACTTTGCGACCGAGCGGTACATGGGATTTTCCTCCCACTGGCAGTTCAACCCCGCACCGCTGACAGCCGTTAGGAATGGCGGCGGAGGCGGCATACTTGGGACCTCTTCCTCCATCAACGACATCCCCTTCGGACCTCCAGCCGCGGTGCTGATGTCTGTCTCCCACTCAATCAGGGCCGGCTCTGGGGTTTGGGTGGACTGATCGCGACGCGGCACGGCTGCAGCGGCCCCTTGCTCACGGGCCCCTACTACGGCAACCATCCTTCGCATCTCTGCTTTCCAATCCATCAACTGCTGCAGGCTCTGCGCCCTCACCTTCACGCAGAATCGGCCCAGCTCCCGCTCCAGCCACGCAGCGGTCCCGGCGGGGAGCTCACCCGGGCCGCAGTCTTCAAAAGCTACTCCGCCTCGTTTCCCCCAGAGCTTGGGTACTCCGGTGGCGGGCATTCCCGCACTCCAATTCGAGGACGCTGCCATTTCTCCATTCGTGTCCCCGTCTTTTTAGCTGCGTTGTTACACGCGTCCAGCCGCCATCGCGTCCCCCTTAGCTCTTTCCGGCCCCTCCTCTCTCGGGGCGGGGTTTTGGCCTTCGCGCCTCTACTGCTCGAGAAGACGCTCGAGCGGGAACTTTTCGCGCCAAAGATGGCGGCTTCTGAAATTTTTCTGCCGGATGCCTCCGGCGGTAACAAGGCGCACCTCTACCTGACGGCAGAGCGGTAAGATCCTGTTCGTGACGCCAAGTTGTCGCGGGCGGGGAGGAGGGTGTCAGCACACCGCGCTCACCCCTTCTGCTCGGGTCCGGCAGTTGCTCCTGGTGGCTCGAGCTGTGGGCCGGATCCCGGGGTGTCTCGAGCGACACTCCTCGCCCGTGAGTGAAAAAGGGGGTGTTTGTTGGGGTTATAGTTCGTGACGCCACCCACGGTTGTGGTGATTGCACCACCGCTGCTTTGGATGGGGATCCCGGGGATGGTGATGGGAGCAGCCAGGTATTGTGTTGCCCCTCCGTGGGTAGGGGTTGGTGATCCCGGGGCCCAGTGGGGTGCAGGGGCGCAGGGGCAGCGCTGTGCCTTGCGGCACTGAGGTACTCACTCAGCCAGTAAACACGACACAGTTCTCGGTAAACAAACGGCTGGTTGGACGGGTCCCTCGGACGGTTCACGGTGCTGCGGTTCCCTGCAGTTAGCGGTGACGGTCTCTTCCCTGCACCTTTGAAATGTCTTGTGGTATCGGTGGATTCCCTCCGGTTACCCGCTCCCCGGCTGCAATCTGGGCCGGAGGAGCTCTACACTTTGCCCGCAGGCGCCGGCCCTGGGAAACTGGTGCCTTGGCGGTGGCGGTGTTTCCCCGTTGTGGTTGGACCTTTGCCGTCAATCAGGACTTGCTTGTTGGGAGATCTACGTCCCCTTCACTAACGGATTTAGCAATTTACAGCGACTCCAAGCCTTGCTGGGATCCGAAAGCCCCTGCTCTGGTACTGACTGCCCTTTGTATACTGCTCCAGGCCCTGGATACACACAGCCTCCGCGGCCCTTCCAGCAACCTCCAGACAGTCCCACTGCAGATCTTCACCGCTGTCTGCTGACCTTGCTGTTCTGGCCCTACACAAAGCTGGGCTCTCAGGCTTTCTTTCCTTCTGTCACTTTACTGGCTTCTCTCCTTTACACTTCTCTACTTTCACCACTTTCACTTCTCTGTTTACTCTAGCCCTCTGCTAGACTTCACTCTTCCCCTCCCTGGGCTAATCTAATCTCTGTTGTTACTCCTTCCACTTCCTCCTCGTGGACTCAACTCTGTCTTCACTCTTGCCCTTCCTGGGCTAATCTGCCTGGTTTACTTCCTGCCTCCAGAGTTGTGAGCTCCTAGGTGGGCGGAGCCAACCGCCTGGCCCACCCCCTGGTGTGCATCATCAACCTCTGGAGGAAGGCAACAAGGATTTATGGGTTAGCTGGTGTACCTGCAGGGAATGTGGGGTGCGTGTGTGTTGTTATCTGTGTCCCCTGGCTTGCCCAGGGCGACACAGTTACAGCCATGATGTGCCATGTTGATCTTCCAGTGACCAGTGTGAGAATGTGTGAGCGATAACACCACATTTAACACACCTGCTCCCCATTCACACTTGAGACCTTGTAATACTAATGAATCACATGACACCGGGGAGGGAAGATGACTAATGGGGCACAATGTGGCTATCTACAACTAGGGGTGTACTCACTTTTGCTGCCAGTGGTTTAGACATTAATGGCTTAGAGGTTGAGCTTAGAGGCCACACCAAATTGACAAGCTGTACACTGACTACTTTACATTGTATCAAAGTGTCATATCTTCAGTGTTGTCCCATATAAAGATATAAAAAATATTTACAAAAACGTGAGAGGGGTACTTAATTTTGTAATATACTGTGGTTATATGCTCTTGAGTTTCCCAAAAAATTAGGCAGCCTTTATCTTTGCTTCACTCAACCTTGGAAATGTATCAGATACTTGAATGCTTCTGCAGTTTTATCCATTATCTTTAACCCCTTCACGACCATGGACGGATCTTTCCGTCATGGATCGTGTCCCGGTAAGCCCCGCCCCCTGCCACGGGCAGGTGGCGTGGATCGGCACACATATCAGCTGTTTTCAACAGCTGACATGTGTGCCTACATGTTCCGAGTGGAATCGCATTCCACCCGGAACATTAACCCCTTAGATCTCGCTGCCAAAGTCTAGCAGCGAGATCTATATGCGCGCTGCCATGTTTTCTACTTACCGCCGCCCCCATCGGAAGTCACGTGAGTGATCACGTGACGTTCGGTGGTTGCCATCGTAGCACAGGGTGATGACGCCTGCTGCTATGAAGTTTCACTTTCCTTTTTCCTCGGCACGGAGCAGAGGAAAAAAGAAAGTGACTATTTCTGCTGTTTACAGCGGTATAGCTGTGATCAGCAGATAGCGATCAGCGATCGGATTGCTGATCGCTATAGCCCCCTAGGAGGACTAGTAAAATAAAATAAAAAAAGTAAAAAAAAAAGTTTAGAAAAATTAAAAAAAAAACAAAAAACCTAAAAGTTCAAATCACCCCACTTTCCCCCCATTGAAAATTAAAGGGTTAAAAAATAAATAAATATACACATATTTGGTATCGCCGCGTTCAGAAATGCCCGATCTATCAAAATATAAAATCAATTAATCTGATTGGTAAACGGCGTAGTGGCAAAAAAATTCCAAACGCCAAAATTACGTTTTTTGGTCGCCGCAAGTTTTACGCAAAATGCAATAACAGGCGATCAAAACGTAGCATCTGCGCAAAAATGCTACCATTAGAAACATCAGCTCGAGACGCAAAAAATAAGCCGTCACTGAGCCATAGATCCCAAAAAATGAGAACTCTACGGGTTTTGGAAAATGGCGCAAAACGTACGCCACTTTTATTGGACAAGCTTGTGAATTTTTTTTAACCCCTTAGATACAAGTAAACCTATACATGTTTGGTGTCTACAAACTCGCACCGACCTCAGGCATCATACCCACATATCAGTTTTACCATATAGTGAACACCGTGAATAAAACATCCCAAAAACTATTGTGCCATCACACTTTTTTTGCAATTTTTCCACACTTGGAATTTTTTTTGCTGCTTTCCAGTACACCATATGGTAAAACTTATGGTTTCATTTAAAAGTACAACCTGTCCCGCAAAAACCAAGCCCTTATATGGCAAGATTGACGGAAAAATAAAAAAGTTACGGCTCTCGGAAGAAGGGGAGCAAAAAACAAAAACGCAAAAACGGAAAGTGCCCCGGGGCTGAAGGGGTTAAAAAGTTCTTCATTGGCCCAACTTGATAAGCAACGGTAACAAAGTCTTATGTGGGAAAACAAGTGCTGGATGCAGGATATATTTACTCCCTGACTGAAGAGAATGACAGACAGGCGAGTCTCTGTTATTGTAGTGATATTCTCTTGCATGACTATTCCACTCCCACAGAAAGCAGCAGTATTTTGTGTATCCACTCTGGAGACCAAGTTAAAAAACAACCACCTTTAAGTCACCACAGAGAGGCCACAAATGTTGGTCATAGCTCAGGCATCTCAACAGCATTTTTATGTTGTCATATGTTTCCCTGGTTTCACTTGATTTCTTTGGGGGGGAGCCATAGCGCTTATCCATTGCCTTTGTGCTACCAGTAATGTGGAAGGCCCGTATATTTATGTTAACAGATGATGAACCTGAATGGGGACTTGTTTTTTTGTGGGTTTAGTAGAGGCTTTTCTTGGTGGCATTTTGGAGTACACAACATCCTGTGCTCTACACTGAGCACATACATTGAGATTTCCGTCTAAATCTACAAAATATGTGATTCAGATGAAACCCCCTATGGATCTGAAGCAATCGCTGGGGGCTCTGCCAGGGCTGAGGTTTGTAGTAGTCGTGGTACCCCCAACCGGCTCACTTCATGAAAAAGGGATGAGGGTTGCAGGGGCGGCAGGAGGATGCCAGCCCCCAGGGATGCTGAGGAGTTTACCTCTGGATAAGTATACAGTCCCAACAAAGAAAAGGCAGACTCTGGATTCCCATTCAACATCTTCACTTTATTTAGTTGGTAGAGATCTTCTTCCTTTGAGACAGGGCACTTCTTCTTTCCCAGACATATCCATTTTCTTGCTATTCTCACTATCTAGGCCAGGGGTCCCCAAACTACGGCCCGCGGGCCGCATTCGGCCCCCGGAGGCCATTTACCCGGCCCGTGTCACAATTTCCTTGTGTTATTTCAATTGTAAGCGCACAGGCGCTTACAATTGAAATAACCCACCGAGCGCTACACGGGAAGTCTCGTTCCTGTGTAGACGCTCGGCGCTCGTCGTCCAGACCTAGAATGATCACATCATGACGCACGACGTGCTCATCTAGGCCTTACAGCCGAAGACAGAGGAGCCGGGACCACAGCGCGGGAGCGGCTGCAGTGCTAGGTAAAGTCTATTTTCACTTTTTTTTACTGGGCATGGAGGAGGATCAGAGAGCTGGATCTATATGGGGGATTGATGGGACCTATATGGGGAAGAGCTGGACATATATGAGAGAGACTGCATGGGACCTATATGGGGGAAGAGCATGGGACCTATATGGGGGAGACTGCATGGGACCTATATGAGGGAGACTGCATGGGACCTATACGGGGGAGAGAGCATGGGACCTATATGAGGGAAAGAGCTGGACCTATATGAGTGAGACCGCATGGGACCTATATGAGGGAGACTGCATGGGACCTATACAGTGCCTACAAGTAGTATTCAACCCCCTGCAGATTTACCAGGTTTGATAAGATGCAAATAAGTTAGAGCCTGCAAACTTCAAACAAGAGCAGGATTTATTAACAGATGCATAAATCTTACAAACCAACAAGTTATGTTGCTCCGTTAAATTTTAATAAATTTTCAACATAAAAGTGTGGGTCAATTATTATTCAACCCCTAGGTTTAATATTTTGTGGAATAACCCTTGTTTGCAATTACATCTAATAATCGTCTTTTATAAGACCTGATCAGGCCGGCACAGGTCTCTGGAGTTATCTTGGCCCACTCCTCCATGCAGATCTTCTCCAAGTTATCTAGGTTCTTTGGGTGTCTCATGTGGACTTTAATCTTGAGCTCCTTCCACAAGTTTTCAATTGGGTTAAGGTCAGGAGACTGACTAGGCCACTGCAACACCTTGATTTTTTCCCTCTTGAACCAGGCCTTGGTTTTCTTGGCTGTGTGCTTTGGGTCGTTGTCTTGTTGGAAGATGAAATGACGACCCATCTTAAGATCCTTGATGGAGGAGCGGAGGTTCTTGGCCAAAATCTCCAGGTAGGCCGTGCTATCCATCTTCCCATGGATGCGGACCAGATGGCCAGGCCCTTTGGCTGAGAAACAGCCTCACAGCATGATGCTGCCACCACCATGCTTGACTGTAGGGATGGTATTCTTGGGGTCGTATGAAGTGCCATCCAGTCTCCAAACGTCACGTGTGTGGTTGGCACCAAAGATCTCGATCTTGGTCTCATCAGACCAGAGAACCTTGAACCAGTCTTTCTCAGAGTCCTCCAAGTGATCATGAGCAAACTGTAGACGAGCCTTGACATGACGCTTTGAAAGTAAAAGGTACCTTACGGGCTCGTCTGGAACGGAGACCATTGCGGTGGAGTACGTTACTTATGGTATTGACTGAAACCAATGTCCCCACTGCCATGAGATCTTCCCGGAGCTCCTTCCTTGTTGTCCTTGGGTTAGCCTTGACTCTTCGGACAAGCCTGGCCTCGGCACGGGTGGAAACTTTCCAAGGCTGTCCAGGCCGTGGAAGGCTAACAGTAGTTCCATAAGCCTTCCACTTCCGGATGATGCTCCCAACAGTGGAGACAGGTAGGCCCAACTCCTTGTAAAGGGTTTTGTACCCCTTGCCAGCCTTGTGACCCTCCACGATCTTGTCTCTGATGGCCTTGGAATGCTCCTTTGTCTTTCCCATGTTGACCAAGTATGAGTGCTGTTCACAAGTTTGGGGAGGGTCTTAATTAGTCAGAAAAGGCTGGAAAAAGAGATAATTAATCCAAACATGTGAAGCTCATTGTTCTTTGTGCCTGAAATACTTCTTGTTTGTTTTAATGTTTTGTTTATTGAAGCAAAAAATAAAAATACATATTCATCAGAAATCACAGTCTTAATCAATATTAATGCAACTGTATTCTAATCTTCCCATCACATTGTTAACACTCAGATTCCTTGTGTATTATCTGAGCTCATCCATATGATAATATTAGCCTTTCCGACTTTTGGGAAAGACCGCTCCAGATTGTCAGCCTGGATTCTGTATTAACCTGGAATAATTTTTAACAGTAACTATCATAAGAATTCGGTATAAGGGGGGGGAAGCAAGAATCTAGCAGAACAGAGTTATAACCCTTGGAACTCCATTAAGGGATTGGAGGTAGTAGGTTCAAGAGGCGAAAAGGAAAGGAAAGAGAAAGGAAAGAAAGGAGAGAGGGGAAAAAATTGGTCCTAGGTCCATTCTTCTCGTGGCTGGTAAATTCTGACTTCTGTCCTTCATCTCAATGGGGGGAGGAGGGTGGGTAGGGTGACTCACATGTCTCTATGTTGTCGTCTGAGATGTTACTACTGAAAATTGGGGCTTTGCCTTATAGGTCTGCCAGGCCTTCCAAACCTGGTGGAAAGAGAGCACATTCTGACGTGAAAGGGCTGAAAGTTCTTCTACGTGATATAATTGATCTAACTTCAGCAATAGCTGCGTAAGGGTGGGAATTTTCGTTGTGCGCCACATTTGGGCAATGAGAAGCTTACAAGCTGAGCCTACAAATAGCGCTAGCTTCGAGTTGGCTTTGTCTTTAGGCCACAATGGGAAGTTCAGAAGCATTTGTCTAGGGTCCAAGACCCCTTTTTTGCCTGTGAGGTCGTATATTAACTTTGATGCCATCCGCCAGAAGGTCTGGATAATCGGACACTCCCACCACACATGTAGATATGTTCCCATGTCCCTCTCGCATCGCCAGCATTGGTCCGAGGTGGCAGAGCTCCACGTACTAGACGAGGTAGGGACAATGTACCATCTCGTAATCACTTTAAAAGAATTCTCTTGAACTCTCACACAACACGACGGGCCGTGTGAAGCATTATAAATTTGGTTCGTCTGAAGATCGGTGAATGTGGTTTTCAGATCCCTTTCCCATCGTAGTATATATGCTCTCTTCACCACCAGTTTTTTGGTAAGCAGGGTATGGTACAGATTAGAAAGAACTTTCCTGGGTGCCCGGGTTTGCATGCAGAAAGATTCAAACTTAGTTAAAGGTCTATCGAGATGGGCGTGGGGTAATAGAGGGTGTATCACATGTTTTAATTTCGTATGATGTAGGAATGTGAGCCTAGCGAGGAGAGGGTTCACCTCCATCTCCTGTTTAGATATCAAAGAGCCATCCACCATAAGATCAGCCAGCGGAACCTTCACTTTGGTCAAGAATGTGGCCTTCGTGGACGCAGGTTGATTGACATCAGCGTCTAATATGTCTGCAACTTGGGTTAGAGGGGAAAGAGGTGGGGCCAGTAGCTCTCTATTTTCCTTCCATTTATGCATGAGGGTTCTCGTTAGCTCATTCGGAATGGTTCTTTTGTGCCTGAAATACTTCTTAATACTTTAGGGGAACCAAACAGAATTCTGGTGGTTTGAGGGGTTGAATAATAAATGATCCTCTGAATAAACTTTTCACAATTTAAAAAAAAAAATAAATAATGACATAACATTCTTTTTTGCTGCAGTGCATTTCACACTTCCAGGCTGATCTACAGTCCAAATGTCACAATGCCAAGTTAATTCCGAATGTGTAAACCTGCTTAATCTGCATGGGGTTGAATACTACTTGTAGGCACTGTATATGAGGGAGAGAGCTGGACCTATTTGCGGGAAGAGAGAAGCACATTTCAGAGGTACACTGTGCTGTATTTGGGGAGTACAGTGTATGTAAGTGTTATAATCTGAGGTACAGCGTGTGTACAGTATTATTGTTGGCATATATTGTTTTTGTAGGGCTGTATATATATTTATTGGTATTTTACTAATGGCAATTTGGAATCCCTAGGAAACAATGACGTCAAAAAAGAGAAAAATTGACTCGGAGTGTAGGATATTCAATTATTTTCGATTATTTTGAATGTTGTATTTGTTCCCTTTTTGTTTTACTTTAAAATGAGATACGTGTAGTGTGCATAGGGATTTTCATAGTTTTTCTCATAGTCCGGCCCTCCAACGGTCTGAGGGACCGTGAACTGGCCCCCTGTGGAAAAAGTTTGGGGACCCCTGATCTAGGCTGTCAGAGTTTTCCATCGACCTCCTGGTTTACTGGTCCCTTTCCCTGCAATTATGGGTGCTGATGTGACACCCTGGCCTATCAGGTCTTCACAAAGGTGCTGTGCAATCTTCCCTTTTGCATGGTACCTACTCCTCCTTGGTTATGGGTCCTGTCCCTTTGGTGTTGCTAAGAACAGGTATACACAAATCCTGAGGATCACTCTGCACCACACCCACCAGACACCTATTGGGCAGCCTGAGGGGAATAGGGCCGCCCAGATGGAGGAATGGTAGAAGGAGGGCCAGAAGTGTCAGTCAGTAGTCAGTTCGAGTACAGCAGTGACAGTGAAAGGTCACACTGTGGAGCTGGGCTCCTGTACTCGTTCCAGGTGCCGGACATTGGCATGGCCTGGAAGGAGCTGGAACCCTGGTCGCAGGGGGTAGTGGTAAGGGGCACGGTACTGCCACGGAGGGCAGTTCGGCGGCCTTGTGCTACAACCGGGCAGGGGCCAGGGCACGATGGGGTACGTGGATCCTAGGCTGGGAAGTAGCTTCATGCAGCCCAGTAATTTACCCGATGAGGACGGAGTCTTCATGAGCCGTTCTCCACCCACTCCAAAATCGGGGTACTAGTGCAACGAGGGGGATAGGACTTCCCAAAACCGTCCAGAAAATCACAAACGTGAACCCTGACAGCAAGCTCACTCAGTTAGCCACACGGGTGAGCGGGACCTGAGTAGTTTCAGGCAAAAGGGATCCACAAAGAGTAAACACAGTGCCAAGGGACAAGGCTTCAGACCAACCAGCAACGCCAAAAGGATATGGATCCAGCGTGCTCCAACAACATCTGCAGGGCATTCAGGACTTTGGTTTACCCGTTGTCGGTGTCAGAATTCCTGGACTGTGTGAGTACGTTATGCCCCTCTCCTCCCGACGGATCCCCATCCTTCCACTACTGAGCCCCGAGACACCTTCCCCCTGCCCACGGCGGGGTTAAAATCACAAGCTGCCATCCCATCGCTCCCAGGCGCTCCCCCAAATGCAGCAGCCGTGGTATCCCATATTACCACGACCCATGGGTGGCGTCACGAACTTTATTGTTCACCCCTTGTAAATACCCCCCTTTTTCATTTTGAGTGGCCGCGTGGCCCTGCCTCGGGTCCGGAGAGCCCTCGAGCCACTGTGGATCCGGATCCGAGCAGCCCGCCGGCTGTCGCAGGGGCGGCCCACCTCACTGACTTCCCTCTTCTCAGGGAACCTCAGCAACATTCTTTCCTGCCAGTCCTCAAACAACAGGGCAACCTTCTATGCTTCAGGATCTGACTCAATTCCACTCTGTGTTACTCTGCAGCCTCCTGCTTCCTTGTCTGCTTCACTTCTCTGTCGTTGCTCACTTGTTCCCCTCCCCTTTTCCACTGTCTGGGCTGTGTTCATCGACTTCCCCCCAAGCAAACTATGGGGATTTTGTGCCATCTAGTGGTGGAAGGCAAAACTAAATTCCAACCCAAACCATTACATACTGTCAATTAACTAGTCACCCATATGTTTCTCACACCAAAGAGGCCAGGTCATCGAGGAGGTTAGTGAGGCTCCTGTCCCCCCCTTTTAGATCCATTCACTAATGAAGCAGCTGAGACACTCTGGACTCTGTGTGGTTTCTGTTCAGAGGTATCCGGCTTTTAAGATGTGCGCAAAAGAGGTGGCGGACCTCACTTTTATGCACGCCTAAAAAGACTGGCTGGGTAGGATCTATAAGGTTCAAAGCCACAGAAAGTCCAAAGTGTTTCCATCTGCCTGATCATAGGGAATTTTCTGTCTGGGGTTTCGTCTGAATCATGTATTTCAGAGACTTACACAAAAACCTTGATGTGAGCGCTAAGCATAGAGCGCAGGATAAATGTGAGCCAAGCCTTTCTGTAATCTTTGGGAGGCAGACAAAAAATATATTTGTTGCGCTGTTCACTTTGCAGAATAAATGATTAGATGGTTTTATTCTTCGGTGTGGTGCGATTGCAGCGCTACCACATTTATATCGTTATTTCTTATGCTTGGAAAATATCACAAACTAAAAAATGGGTTTTAAAAAAAATGAAATGAAAAAGGAGAGGGCGCTCCTGTGTTGAACCTTAAAAGCACAAGATTTAAGTGGTGTGAGATACACACTCACCTGATAGTGTTGTACAGCAGGTACAACACTGTATGATGCTGAAGGGGGAATCCTGGTTCACCACTCCTCATCAGCGGGGATCCCGTCCTCTATGACCCGCAGGAATCTGCTCACACGATCGGAACTTCCACGTGTAGTGTGAAGCCGCCAGACCGGCGTCTGACAGCAGCTCTTCCTCCGAGACGGAAGGTCCCGTGATCCCGGTAGCAGTGATTCACCAGCCCCTTGCATACACATCAAATGGATCGCAGGATCCTGATCTGGCTGCAGCAGCCCCGTGAGCTCCCAAAGGGAGATAATTTAGTGGAGAGCAAACAAAAAAAAAAACAAAAAAAAAAAAAAACACGGTATCGGCCGCGCTGCTCAGAAGAAGGTAGTGATAAGATTATTGATGAAGATTTATTAAGGATCAATATGCCACTACGCGTTACGGGGGTACATCCTCCCCCTTCCTCAGGTACCAATAAAAAGGCAGGATATTGGATCTTATATACATGAATTGGGAGAAAAAAAAAAAAAAAAAAGGTTCAAACCTTTTCCCACAATTAGATTAAATCCCCAACAGGGTGAAATCATTTGATCAATTAAGAACATTTCCTCATACAGGGTACTAGTATACATACATTCATGGTGAGAGACAATTGCATACATAGGTTCATAAAAACTATAGTTCATACTAAAATGTGTATTAAAAATAATAATGATAAATCAATTTACTGCAGCTATAAAAGAAGTGTGTTACCAACATAATTATATGTACATATTACCATATTGTCATTATAAAAAGTGCTAACAAGCAAAATGATGAATAAATAAAAAAATGGATTAAAAATATGATTAGTGTAAAAAATGATAGGTATAAAAAATTATTAATATAAATCCCCACTCCCTTCCCATGGGAGTTTGTATGCCTAATGGGAATAAATTATTGGTAAACTGATCAGTGGAAGAATTACGGAAGTTTCCCGTGGGAGAATAAAATGACATAACTTACATAACTAAATGTGAAACACTGGAGATATTGAATTAAATAATTCTCTTTTTTTTTTCCTTTCTTTCCTCCTATACAAATATACATACACATACATATATACACATACACACATACATATATATATATATATATATATATATATATATATATACATATATATACACACCATACAATAAAATGGGATACATGATAAAAAATCGGTGGAGCCATGATCATGTGATAGACCATGACGAGCCGATCAATTGTAAATTGGGTGAAAATTAAGAGGAACCATTTGATTGGAATAAATATGGAAGAATTAAATAAATTACAATAGATTGATGACCAGGGGAATCAATATACATACAAGGGGGAATCTAGTGGTTTCAAAAATAAATTATCAATTTGTTGATTCTCAAGTCTATTACATGATAATACTATTCTATTTCATTTTATTTAATTCGCTCTGTCATAATATTTAGACCTTCTGGATATAGGGTAGCCAATTTAAATATCCAGAAGGATTCCCGTTCCACTAGTTTCCAGTATCTGTGTTACGGGGGGCTGTCTGATAACCTAAAGGAGTATCAGACAGTCAGGGTCCACCGTGCAAAGACTCTGCTGCAGACTATGGCAGAGTGCAATACCTCTGTTAACTCACAGAAGGATATAATAAGTAAGTAAAGCAATTCCTCCCTTACTTGGAGGGTGTGTGGAATGATCTCTGTTAATAATCACAGAGACAAAGGCAATGTGTGCGAAATGGCACCTACCTAGGTCCGCTCTTCTAGTGGTGCAAAAGAGACGAACAGCAGCGTAAGCCGCACAAAGCTCCTACCTGCGTTCGCTCCACTAGTGTGCGAGGACACGAACCACTAGATATGGCACCTGCCTAGGTCCGCTCTTCTAGTGGTGCAAAAGAGACGAACAGCAGCGTAAGCCGCACAAAGCTCCTACCTCTGTTCGCTCCCCTAGTGTGTGAGGATACGAACAACTGCCAGACGCAGTATAAGGAACGTTACCCTAGCGGCAACGTCCACCTACGAGTCGAACCACAAGGCCCAGCCAGACCATGTGCCTCAGGCACCTGCCTATGTCCGCTCCCCTAAGAGGTAAGGATACGGACAGCAGCCGAAGCTGTAAGGTATAAGAACGCTACCCTGCCGGTAGCGCTCACCTAGCATAGACAGAGGAATGCCTAGAGGAACGCGCACAGAGCGTCTACTCTTATGCATGAACCAAGAGGACTGAGCGCCATGCGGCGTGTGTCAGGGTCTTATATAGACTCTGTGCCTCATCCAAGATGGAGGACACCAGAGCCAATCCGCTGCCAGAACGACAGGAGTGACGTCATGCTGGCCTATCACCGAGCAAGGCATCACAAGCACATGACCAGCGACCAATCGGCATAGAAGGTGTCAGAGACATGTGACCTCGTGTCAGCGATGATGTCACCCGCACATGTGCAATGGC
Organism: Anomaloglossus baeobatrachus; assembly: GCF_048569485.1. Lineage (NCBI taxonomy): Eukaryota > Metazoa > Chordata > Amphibia > Anura > Aromobatidae > Anomaloglossus > Anomaloglossus baeobatrachus. Next base: position 109,905,221 of record NC_134359.1, read on the forward strand.
TCCAAGATAGGACTTAGTCTCCGGCGCTCGCACATGTGCAGTAGCAAGAAATCTGGACTTAGTCTCCAGTGCTCGCAGCAACCGTAACAATCTGTCTATATCATCTGCCATAATTTGTTCAATGATCACTGTTTTGAACGTGTCCCTATCTTTATTGTGTTCGCATAAAAAATGTTTCGATAAACTATGGGTAACTGTACCATGACGGATGTTATATCTATGACCGTTTAACCTATTGTGTAGCATTTGTGTTGTGCGACCTACGTATTGTAGGCCACAAGGGCATTCCAACAAATAAATCACGTAGGAGGTGGTACAAGTAAGATATTGTTTTATAAAAAATTCCTCCCCCGTAATGTTGGACTTGAATGATTGTATACCCTGTTTTAAAGTTTCACAGCACAGACACCTAGATTGGCCACAACGATAATTACCTATTGGTTTCATGGTATCTGACCCCTTTTGCAGCACAACAGATTTATCATTCGGTATTTTACTGGGAGCAATCATATTTTTCAAATTTCTGCTTCTTCGAAATACAACCTTAGCTTTATTAGGTAAGATCCCTGAGACGATTTTATCACTTCTCAAGATGTGCCAGTATCTACCCACCAATTCCTTTACCTTTTTGTAGGAATCACTATAGGTGGTGACTAGGTGGCTTTCATATCCAATATTTGTCTTTCCCTCCTCCAAAGCCATTCCTTCAATTTTGGCCAAGCATTTGTCCTGGTCCAATTTTAGACTTTTCTGGAAGGCATCAGCCAGTATTTTTCCAGGATAGCCTTTGCTCATAAATCTACTCTGCAATATTTTTGCTTCGGCTCTGAAGGATTTTGCATTGGTACAATTCTTCCTAATGCGCCAATATTGGCCATAGGGAATGTTTCTGATCCAGGTGGGGAGATGACTACTGGAGAACTCTAAGTAGCTGTTTACATCAACCTTTTTGAAGAAGGTTGATGTTTCAATGATGGCTCTCTCGTTGAATTTTATATTAAGATCTAAAAACTGAATAGATTCTCGGGATAAGGTTGCTGTAAAACTTAATCCCCATTTGTTTTGGTTTAAGGAGTTAATTAAGGTTATCGCGCTCTCTTCAGACCCTGACCAAATAAAAAACAGGTCATCTATGAACCTGCGGTAGAGGACCACATTCTCCACAGCTAAAGGGGACTGTGCGATGTATAGGGACTCGAAGCACCCCATGTACAGATTAGCATAACTTGGGGCAAATCTCGTCCCCATCGCACAGCCCCTCAGCTGGCGGTATATATTGTCCTCAAATGTAAAGATGTTATGATTTAGAATGAAATCAATAGATTGCATGATAAAATCCCTCTGTAGATTTGGAAGGATGTCATCTGCAGCCAGGTAAGAGTCCACACTTTTTAACCCTAGTTCATGATCTATATTTGAGTAAAGTGCGGATACATCCAAAGTAAAGAAAAGGCAGTTTGGGGTTGCGGGAAGTTTTTTTAGGAGACTGATAAGATGGGAGGAGTCTCTGAGATGGGAATCTAACCTGCCAACATATTTTTGCAGAAAAAGATCAATATAATGTGATAGGTTGGCCGTGATAGAGTTAATTCCCGAGATGATCGGTCTACCAGGTGGATTGGTTAGGGATTTATGGATTTTTGGGAGGAAATAATAATGGGATAGAGAGTAATGTTTGATATCAAGATATTGTTTCTCTCTCTTATTTAGAATTTTCTCCTCACATGCTTTTTTAATCATAATTTTGTATAGATTATAATACTCAGAGGACGGGTCATTGATTAAGGCTTCATAGTACTTGTTATCCTTCAATTGTTTTGTCCCCTCATTAACATACCAATCCCTATCCATCAACACCACACCCCCCCTTTATCCGCACTTTTTATTACTAAATTACGATTGTTTTTAAGGGATTTTATGGCCAGCCTCTCTTCCCCTGATAAGTTGTCTTGTTTGTAGTTGCAGCGGAATTCCCTAATGTCTTTCAGCAGCAGCTGATGATATGTATCTATACTGTTGCCTCTATGGTGGTGAGGATAAAAATTCTTATTCCCTTTTACCTGTACATGTACAAAGGTGTCCAATGTTTCACCGTCTGTGTTTGCCTTATTTAGGCCCTTTTGTTTGGATAGGATCATAAAATGTCTCTGTAGGGTGAGTTTCCGTACAAACTCATTTATATCCAAAAAAAGGCGGAATGTATTAGTATTACTGGATGGACAGAATGATAGACCCCGCTTCAGTAATGCAATTTCCCCTTGGTTTAACCGATAACCGGAAAGGTTAAAGATTCCAATGTCCTGTTGCTCTGAGTTGGTTGGATTGCTGATTTTTTCAATGGGGTTGGATTTATCCCTATTTCCACCCCTCCCTCCCCCTCGGCAGCCTCTTCTCTTATTTTTCTTTTTAGTCGAGCTTTTGAAGGTACTACTTGAAAAAACTCTGTGATTTTTTTCTCCGTGGCTCCCTGGGAGGTCATAGATGGATTTGTGATCTGTTTAGTGGCTTCTACCCCTACGTTAGTTTGGGGTGGTTCCCTGATAGTGTGATTTATTTCCCTCCGCACCTGAATGGGACCTTCTGAAGATAAAGGGGATGTGACCCTATTACTGGATGTTAGATCTCCCTGGGAAGTTGAGGAATCAAATCTAATTATTTCTTGGGTGTCATGAAGAGTTAAAATGGAGGAGTTCATTAAATCCATAATCTCAGGGTCAGGACCAGCCTCACCTAATTCTGGCGTATTTAGTGACTCCTTTGCTATATTATTATGGGTGGATCTTACAGGTGCATCAGGGTTCCTCAGATTTTTATGTTTATTGGAATTTATAAACACTCTAGTTGTAACAGGTGTATTCTCCTCACCCCCATTGGTCGGTTTAGAAGCCGTGGTTGTCCCAGAGATCCTAGAGGATAGAGTACCCTGGGGAACCCTGGGGGTTCGGGCTCTGTTCAATATAAGTTCTGAGTTATTGAAGTTATAATTTCGGGAGTTTAAACTTGGTGGCTGATGAGGACCATTTTGTTTAAAATGGTTCTTAGATTGACCCCTCCTATTCCCTGCCTGTGGTCCATGGGGATGGTCATTCTGGGTTGGATCATTGGGGACCTTATCGGCCCCTTGTCCAACCCTGGGATTAATTTTGGTATACTTCCTACTGTGGTCCCATGAGGGAGCCTGGGGGGAGTTGTAGTCCTGCCTGTCCCTGCTGAGTTTTTTTGCTTTTCTTGAGATCAGATCCCCCTCAAATTTAGTTAGCCTCTCTGTTAGGGCTAGATTCATACCCTTATATTCAGATGCGTCTGAGTATTCAGTTAATTCTTCTTTAATTTTTAGGATATTGGACATTGCAGCCCCAGCCAGTTTATCTCTTTTGGAAATCAAAAGTTTCAACATACGACTAGAACATTCTAGCATAAATCCATCCCATTCCCTAGTGAAACACTCATCATGGGGAAATGATGACGTGAAGGGCATTCTTAGCCCCCTGGGTATAATTTTTTCCTTTAGATACTGTTTGAGAAATAATGTATCGATTTTTTGAATTATTTCAATTTTAGATTGATCCTCAAACCTGAGAAATAAATCAGTCATGGTATTGAGGGATGCTTTAGAAAGACCAGAGTTCGTTGAAATAAGTCTATCCTGTGGCTCAGGATCACAGGACCCGATAAATTTAGATATAAGCACATGTCTGATGGTATCTCGATTGTTGGAGAATTCCATACCGAAGAAAGTTTATCACAGTTCACTGACCGCTTTAAGGTCAATCAATATCCTCTGAAATGGTCACACTTAGTATATTAATACACTCCACACAGTTTGCTGCTCCTCCAAAAATTTTGGATACCAAGATCCTCAGGCAAAGCCCGTAGCTGAAATGAAATGAAAAAGGAGAGGGCGCTCCTGTGTTGAACCTTAAAAGCACAAGATTTAAGTGGTGTGAGATACACACTCACCTGATAGTGTTGTACAGCAGGTACAACACTGTATGATGCTGAAGGGGGAATCCTGGTTCACCGCTCCTCATCAGCGGGGATCCCGTCCTCTATGACCCGCAGGAATCTGCTCACACGATCGGAACTTCCACGTGTAGTGTGAAGCCGCCAGACCGGCGTCTGACAGCAGCTCTTCCTCCGAGACGGAAGGTCCCGTGATCCCGGTAGCAGTGATTCACCAGCCCCTTGCATACACATCAAATGGATCGCAGGATCCTGATCTGGCTGCAGCAGCCCCGTGAGCTCCCAAAGGGAGATAATTTAGTGGAGAGCAAACAAAAAAAAAAAAAAAAAAACACGGTATCGGCCGCGCTGCTCAGAAGAAGGTAGTGATAAGATTATTGATGAAGATTTATTAAGGATTAATATGCCACTACGCGTTACGGGGGTACATCCTCCCCCTTCCTCAGGTAGCAATAAAAAGGCAGGATATTGGATCTTATATACATGAATTGTGAGAAAAAAAAAAGGTTCAAACCTTTTCCCACAATTAGATTAAATCCCCAACAGGGTGAAATCATTTGATCAATTAAGAACATTTCCCCATACAGGGTACTAGTATACATACATTCATGGTGAGAGACAATTGCATACATAGGTTCATAAAAACTATAGTTCATACTAAAATGTGTATCCAGTGTTTCACATTTAGTTATGTAAGTTATGTCATTTTATTCTCCCACGGGAAACTTCCGTAATTCTTCCACTGATCAGTTTACCAATAATGTATTCCCATTAGGCATACAAACTCCCATGGGAAGGGAGTGGGGATTTATATTAATAATTTTTTATACCTATCATTTTTTACACTAATCATATTTTTAATCCATTTTTTTATTTATTCATCATTTTGCTTGTTAGCACTTTTTATAATGACAATATGGTAATATGTACATATAATTATGTTGGTAACACACTTCTTTTATAGCTGCAGTAAATTGATTTATCATTATTTTTAATACACATTTTAGTATGAACTATAGTTTTTATGAACCTATGTATGCAATTGTCTCTCACCATGAATGTATGTATACTAGTACCCTGTATGGGGAAATGTTCTTAATTGATCAAATGATTTCACCCTGTTGGGGATTTAATCTAATTCTGGGAAAAGGTTTGAACCTTTTTTTTTTTTCTCCCAATTCATGTATATAAGATCCAATATCCTGCCTTTTTATTGGTACCTGAGGAAGGGGGAGGATGTAACCCCGTAACGCGTAGTGGCATATTAATCCTTAATAAATCTTCATCAATAATCTTATCACTACCTTCTTCTGAGCAGCGCGGCCGATACCGGGTTTTAAAAAAAAGTCTTTGCATCGCCTTATTTTTGAGAGCTATAATATTTCTATATTTCTGGCGTCAGGGTCATGTAAGGGCTTGTTTTTTTGCAGGATGAGTTGATATGTCTTTTGCTACAATTTTCGAGCACATACCATTTTCTGGTCACTTTGTATTCTGATTTTTAGGGTACACAATGAAAAAAAACAGCAATTCAGAAATTGGTTCTTTTATGCCTTTTTCCATGTGGCAAAAATGAAAAGACAGCTTTATTCTTCAGGTCAGTACTAGAGATGAGAAAATCCGACGTTCGGAGTTCATACCAAACACAAACTTTACAAAAAATGGTAAAGTTGGAGGGCCATGGGAACCTCTAGTTGTGCCCACAACTAACCTGAGTGATGTCACTGCTGATCGCGCAGCTTTTATTCATTCTCTGCCTGAAGTCCACGCAGGCGGTCATGTTCCACGATCACGCTCTGTGACTTCAGATATGTAGCAGAGCTGTATTTGTCATGGGACCTCATATGGATTACAACAGACTTGCAGGGGTGTTTTGGGGGATAATAAAGTGGTGAAAGAGGGTGTTTTTTTTTAATTTATTTCAAATAAAGGATTTTTTCAGTGTTTGTGTTTATTTACTTTCATTTACAGATTAGTAATGGGGGGCTCTCACAGACCCTCTTCATTACTAATCTAGGGCTTAGTGGCAACTGTGAGCTGCAATTAACCTCTTATTAACCCGATTGCCACCACACCAGGGCAATCAGAAGAGCTGGATAAAGTTCTGAGACTGTTGCATCTAATGAATGCAAGGCTACTGGGCAGCTGCAGGCTTCTATTTTTAGGCTTGGGGGCCTAATTATTTATTTTTACTGTATGATAGACTCGCAGACAGCATCTGTGATTGGTTGCAGTCAGAAACTGTTACACAGGCTGGGGCACATCTAACCGCAACCAATCACAGACGCCAGGACTGCTGGTGGGTGGGAAAAGTAGTGCATATAGATGATCAAAAATGAGCGGCCCCACAGGTGAATGAGCGGCCATAAGGGCAGTTACAGCCACGCCGGTGTCTTGGTAAGTATAGTGCGCCTGCTTCATTCTTGTTTTCTTTATATTTTTTTTTTTATTTCCAGAGTTGCTGGATTCAGATCAACACCCGGACGTCCGGGCCCAGGCTCGGCACTTGGGTACCTTTGAAACCGTGTGGATCAAGACTCTTAAGGGGGCTTTACACGCTACGACATCGCTAATGCGAACTCGTTGGGGTCACGGAATTGGTGACGCACATCCGGCCGCATTAGCGATGCCGTTGCGTGTGACACCGATGAGCGATTTTGCATCGTTGCAAAAACGTGCAAAATCGCTCATTGGTGACATGGGGGTACATTCTCAAAAATCGTTACTGCAGCAGTAACGAGATTGTTCCTCGTTCCTGTGGCAGCACACATCGCTCCGTGTGACACCGCAGGAACGAGGAAGCTCTCCTTACCTGCCTCCTGGCCGCTATGCGGAAGGAAGGAGGTGGGCGGGATGTTACGTCCCGCTCAGCTCCGCCCCTCCGCTGCTATTGGGCGGCCGCTCAGTGACATCACTGTGACGCCGCACGGACCGCCTCCTTAGAAAGGAGGCGGTTCACCGGTCACAGCGACGTCGCCAGGCAGGTGAGTATGTGTGACGGGTCTGGGCGATGTTGTGCGGCACGGGCAGTGATTTGCCCGTGTCGCGCAACAGATGGGGGCGGGTACCCACACTAGCGATTTTGGGACCGATATCACAGTGTGTAAAGCCCGCTTTACAGTCCGGGTACGCCCATCACTAATCGCAACATATAGAGTGTTTATCAGCTAGAGGTGGTGCGGGCAATGTCCCTGGCTGTTATTGTAGGAGCTTGGCTGTCAGTTGTGATACTTCAGTGCCTCCTACACAATCACAGCAATTTGAGTGAGGGGACTGATGAAATGGGTCTCCGCAACTCTTCCCGTGCAGTAAGCGGACAGTGACAGATGTCGGCAAGCAGCAGTCACTGTGTGTTTTCACAGAGTGACGATTTAAATCCATGACTGACATAGCAAGTCATGATGCGGGAATTTACATCAGCTCATGACCTGCTATGTCCGTCATTGGTTGTTAAGGGGTTATAACTGGATTTTAGCAAATGTGAAGAACAAAAATAAAAAGTCTTGGAGACAAGAGTAGGAGGTTTAGATAACCAAAGATATTAGTCTTAGATTGTTGGCAGAGCATACAGCATGAGTAGGGTGGTAGACAGACATGATAAAATAGATGTAGGAGTAGTAGTGCGGAGAACTCGGAGAGTGCGGGTAGGTTCACAACAGTGTATACAAACAATTGTGCGAGTTTTGTCCAGAAAACTTGTATGATTTTTATTCTCCTTTTTGATTCACATGACATCCATGTTAATATATCAGCAGCTATTAAAAATTTACAAGACTAAACGCAGTTTCCTAAGTTAAAGACTTGCAATGTATCTGCAAAAATTGGGTACTATACGGTGGCTCAGTATGAAACTTGATTTTTTTTTTGTACACCCATAGAGAAGAATGGGCAAGTCTCATCCGACACACAGAAGAAAATTATTTTTCATGAGATTTGGTTTAAGGAAAAAAAAATGAGAGAGGTCCGTTTTTTCACTGGCCAAGTTCACATAACCATGTTTTAGATCCGAAAATGATTCTAAAGTGAATGGCACTGGCACAGGTTATAGGCACCGGTATGGAGGTTGGATTGAAAGATAAGCATGGCCACCGCATTCAGTGTAGACTGGAGGGGAAGAGTTTAGAAAGGGGAGACAGTAGTAAGCATCAAGAAGGGTTTACGTCATTTCCAATGTGGTTACAAGATTGTCACCTGTCTTGAGTGGAAAGAGACAGACAGGGAAAGAGACAGACAGGGAAAGAGACAGACAGGGAAAGAGACAGACAGGGAAATAGACAGACAGGGAAATAGACAGACAGGGAAATAGACAGACAGAAAAATAGACAGACAGAAAAATAGACAGACAGGGAAATAGACAGACAGGGAAATAGACAGACAGGGAAATAGACAGACAGGGAAATAGACAGACAGGGAAATAGACAGACAGGGAAACAGACAGACAGGGAAACAGACAGACAGGGAAACAGACAGACAGGGAAACAGACAGACAGGGAAACAGACAGACAGGGAAACAGACAGACAGGGAAACAGACAGACAGAGAAATAGACAGACACAGACAGACAGACAGACAGAGACAAACAGGGAAAAAGACTGACAGAGACAAACAGGGAAAGAGACAGACATGGAAAGAGACAGACAGGGAAAGAGACAGACACAAACAGGGAAAGATACAGACACAGATAGAGACAGACAGACAAGGAAAGAAAGAGACAACCAGGTAGACAAAGAGACAGACAGACACACAGAGACAGACAGGAAAGAGACAGACAGGGAAAGGAACAGACAGGGAAAGGGACAGACAGGAAGCTAGAGAGAGCGAGAGACAGACAGACAGAAACATAGAGAAGTAGAGAGAGATACAGACAGACATAGTGAGGGAGAGAAACAGAGAGACAGTTACTATCCCGGGCAACACCGGGTACTACAGCTAGTCAAGACATAAAATGAAAAAAATAATCCATGGTTGGTAGCCTATGAACAAAACGCGATTTATTCATAGGCTACGTACGATGGATTATGTTTTGGATTTTATGTCTTGATGTTACAAGTTTTTTTATGACATTTTTGATAAATAAATGATGAGTTTTTAAGAAGTCGATGATTGCCGGATATCCCTATTCCTTTGTGCTCCTGCTGACACCCAGTTTCCGCTGCAATGGACATCTTCTCTTGCTGGTGAACTGACCCCTTTCTTCTTGGTGCTGCTGTATTTGCCCCTATTACTTCACCAGCTGTGTGGCACAAAACTGTGCTTCTCTTACTGCCCCATATAGTAATGTCAGCACTGTGCCCCTTACATGGTAAAAACTATTAATTGGGGAAAATATTACTGCCCTGTGCAAGTGCCCTAGAAAAGTGTCCACATTTTGCTCCTAGAAAGTAATAATGCCCCCTGAGTGCCCCTATAACAATAATGATTAAGTGCTTTCTTAATATTTAAAAATGTCTCCCCATGTACAGCTCCTCTATACACAGTATGATGGGTCTACAGCTCCCCCAAAAACAATAGACCACCACACACTGAATAACAAAACAAATTTAAAAAAAAAGCAGCCGGCTTACACATTGGCCAGAGGCTTATGTCCAGATGAACAATGCGATCAGCAGTCCCAAATCGGACATGTCCAATCGACATCACCCTTGGCCATCAGCCGGCCAGCGGACCATGCACATTAGACTGTCAGTTGAACCTATAGAAATCAACGGATTCGCCCACCTAATGTGTATGGGTTTTCAGGGTTCCTTTTACGCTGTCTAACTGGCAGCACTAAGGGTTTGTCCGCACGTTGCGTTTTTTCTTGCGTTTTGGTTGTGTTTTAAACTGCACTGTGTCATTGACAAACTGCATGCTTTTGTTTCCCCAGCAAAGTCTATGAAAAAATCACAATTTCCATCCGCACGTTTTGTTTGACAAATATTTGTCAAAATCTTTGAGGAAAAAAAAGCAGCATGTTCATTCTTTTTGCGTTTTGGTCCAGTTTTCTCACCCATTGAAATGAATGAGGTGTGTCAAAATGCAACCAAAATGTTAGCTGTGCGTTTGCACTGCGTATTGGTTGCGTTTTGGATGCATTTTTGTCAACAAAAACGCAGGTCACCAACTTTTCTCCATTCTCTCTCCCTCTCTCTCTGTCTCTCTTCGCTTCATACTCACCGATCACCGGTGCAGCGTGCCTGTCACACTACTCCCGTGGCCTCTTCTGCTTCTGGAAGTGCCGGACGCTCATTAGGCTCATTTCATATTCACTGCTTCTCCCACCCACCGGCACCTATGATTGGTTGCAGTCAGATGCGCCCCCATGCTGAGTGACAGCTGCCTGACTGCAACCAATCACAGACGCCGGTGGGCGGATTTATATTGTACAATAAAATACATAAATAAATAGTTTTTTTTTTAAACGGCATGCAATCCCCCTCAATTTAATACCCAGCCAAGATAAAGCTTCACAGCTGGGGGCTGGTACTCTCAGGCTGGTGAGACCCACATTATTGGGAGCCCCCCAGCCTAAAAATATCAGCCAGCAGCAACCTGGAATTGCCACATCCATTAGCTGTGACAGTCCCGGACTGTACCCAGCTCATCCCGATTGCCCTGATGTGGTGGCAATCGGGGTAATAAAGAGTTAATGGCAGTCAATAGCAGCCACTAAGTTCTAGATTAGTCATGGCAGGCGTTAATGATCCAGCATGTCTAATTTTGGACTGCCATTCCTTTTGTTGCTAGTGAGATAAGCCAACACCAAAGTTGTTCGGAAGTGGCTGTCTCATGTAAACCACAGGACAGTTCAATTGAGCAAGTTATCCTGTGTGTGAGAGTCTGGAGAGATAACTGGCAACTGTCATTCGGCCAACAGCTACCCTGTTTCCCTGAAAATAAGACCTACCCCAAAAATAAGCGTGGTGCCCTGGACTAGCCAGGTCGTCACAGGTACTACAACATACACCCCCCACCCTGAGACAGGCACATCAGCCAGACACAAAATCCTTGTTGCCTCCCTCCAGGGGCTGATGTCCACACCAGGTGGGGTGGAGCCAGGCGGTTGGCCCCACCCACTGAGGAGTTCACAGTCCTGGAGGCGGGAAAAGGAAGTCAGTTGAGATCAGTTAGGAAAGTGAAGGAGTGAGGGAAGTGGTAGGAGAGGAGCAGACTGACCGTGTCCGGGTGTGTGGCCCGGGCACCAAGAACAAGGTTGGCAGACGGTGGTGGCCGTCTGCAGGAGAGGCAGATCAATGCGGAACCATAAGACCGGGGACGGGCGGTGGCCCACCGGTACCGAACCGGGGAGCGAAGTGAAGCCAGCACACTCAGGCAGGGCCTGCGGACCCCGACCAGGCTTGGAGCCGCCATTAGAGGTCAAATCCATCAGTGACCGGAACCCCAGGGGTTTCCTAACAGCCAAGACCCGATTGAAGGCAACCGTCCAACCAACAGAAGGAAATACAGCTACCGCCACAGCTAGAGTTCCAAGGGCCAGAGCCTGCGGGCAGAAGGGCTCCTCTGACACATATAAACTCTGGGGAGCGGGTTACCGGTGGGAATCCATCGGGACCGAACATACACAAAGGTGCAGGGAAAGGCAGCCACCACTAACCATCCAGGAGAAGCCACCCAAAGCAGCCGGCTGCAGGACCCGTCCATCCAGCCGTTTGGTTTACCAGAGACTTTGCGTACCTTTATGGCTGAGTGAGTACTACCGTGCCATCTGGCACCGCGCTGCGCAGTCCAAGCGACCCTGCACCCATACAACCCTGCCTCCCTGTCATTTCACCGGGTCCCAGGACCACCAACCCCTACCCACGGAGGGGGAAAACAACATCCCAGCTGCTCCCTGCCATCGCTCCCGGGATCCCCGTCATCAGCAGCGGTGGTGCCCAATCTCACCACAACCCGTGGGTGGCGTCACGGCGCCGCTTGAGTCCCCGGATCCGGCCCACCGCTCGAGCCACCGAGCAGCCATCGCAGCAGCGCCGGACCCGAGCGTTAGTGAGCGCAGCGCAGCGGCGTCCATCCCCGCCCGCGACATAAGCTATAGAAGGATTTGGCCGCAGTAGCAGAGGGGCGCGCTGTCAGGCACTGCAGCAGAGTGGTGTGCTGCCAGAGAGTGCCAGGCGCAGGAACAAAGGGGCAAGCTGCAAGGTGCAGTAGCAGAGGTGCATGTTACCAGGTACAGTAGCAGAGGGGTGAGGAGCAAGCTGTCAGATGCAGTATCAGAGGGGCATGTTGCCAGGCGTAGTAGCAGAGGGGCGAGGCACATGCTGCAGGTGCAGTAGCAGAGAGGCAAGGAGCGTGCTGCCAAGCAAAAGTAACAGAGGATGAGGAGTGCTCTAGTATGCACCCCAGCGGAGGAGCATGTTGTCAGGTGCTGCAGCAGAGGGGCACACTGCCAGGCATAGTAAAAGAGGGGTGAGGAGCGCCAGGCACCGCAGCAGGGGGGAGCGCTGCAGCTGGGGGGGGGGAATTGCCAGGCGCACTGCCAGGCGCCCCAACAGATGGGTGTGCTGCCAGGTGCCAAAGCAGAGGGGTGCACTGTCAGGCACCACAGCAGTTGGGTACACTGCCAAGCACAACAGCAGAGGGGTGAGGGGCAAGCCGCCAGGTGCACTAGCAGATGGGCAAGGGGGACTCTGCCTGCTGCACTAGCATAGAGGCGTGCTGCCAAGGGCAAATAGCAAGGGGGGAAAGGGGCCCAATGTCAGGCGCAGTAGCAGAGGGGAAAGAGGCAGAATGCCAGGCATTGTTGCAGAGGGGCAAAAGACACATTGCAAGGCACAGTTGCTGAGGGGTGTGCTGCCAGGCGAAACAAGCAAAGGGGCACAAGGCTAGATGCAGTTGCAGAGGGCGATGGGCACAATGCCATGCACAGTAGCAGAGGGGCACATTGCCAGTCACAAATGCAGAGGGATGAGGGGACACATTGCCAGAGACAGTTGCAGGCGGGCGAGGCACTGCTGTGAATTCAGGGGAACCATTGATTGCACATCTGCTTTTTAACTAGACAAGAAAACTGAACACTGACATCTGTGCGTCGCAGTCATGAATGGTTCAGATGAGGATTACAGCCGGGACCCAAATGCAATGTTCATGTCTGTTCTCATTGTAGTCTTTTACTATAGAGGCAGGACGATAAAGCCGAACTATGGCAGCCAGAAAGACGTAAGTGGAGCTCTGGGAATATAAACTTGGAGCCCTGCAACAATATTACTTTCTTATATAGGACAAAGGACAAGAACGAGCCTTAGGATTAGAAACCGTGGAGCCCTGCACCCTTATTGCCTTTTTGGAGAGAAATAGGATAAGAATGCTACATCTTCATCAGAATGAAAAAAGGACCATGGACGACCTAGGACGACCTAGGACCATGATGTGAACCTGGTGACGTATACCACTCCCCTGCTCTGTATCTGCTGATGTCTTGTAACCCTTTTGTGGCGTTTTAATCAAGGCTGGTGTTTTTGTGAAGCCCCGCAAGTATTGTGTCGGTGCATTACCTTCAAGGACTCCACGCAGCTGGATCTGGTCACAGGTAGGAGATCTTCTATCTAGGATTGTCGTGACGCCACTCTCAGAATTGCGGTCAATGGGGACCGCCACTGCAGATTAAGGGACGCCTGGGGCTGATGGTGGGTGCAGTCAGTTGTAATAGCCTCCTGAGAGTGAGGCAAGCCCCAGGGCCCTGTGTAAGTGTGTGGAACTACAAGTCGCAGAATGACTCACACGCACAAGCAGGATGTCTTTCAGGGGTTTTACTCACTGATGGTGGCAGGGTGAGTAACCCGGGCGTAGCTGGGATGAACCAGGCTGGAACCAGGTGTCCTTTAGGCTGACTGATGAGGGTGGCTACCGACTCGCCTTCCTTAGCCCTTTCCGTTTTGGGGTAACACCTGCTTGAAGCCCTGCTGGGGTCGCCCAGGGAAGTTGCTGGTGCCTCTCTCCCCTTCTTTTTGGCCCGTTTGCTTGTAGCCTGGACCAGATCACTCCAGCTGCTTGCCTCCTGTGAACTATGGGCCCTAACTGTGGCTACGTGGCTGCGGACTCTGTAGTGTTGTCTTGGGGGTGTAAAGTGCCCCCTCATGCAGGTTTGGCAAGGGAAAGGTGGATCTATCCCTGCACTGGGACCTGCTACCCGTTGGGCCTGGTATCTCCCTGACAGTCTCCTTACTTTCCACTCCGTTGCTCTATCTTTAGCTGTGTGTGGATTTCGGGCAGCACTCCCAGGTGACCGTTCTTCCCCGTCAGTAGTCACTGCGCGGACGCTGTTAGACTGCAACAGCTCCAGGGTCCGCTTCTGCTCTCCCTGAGCTGCTCACTAAACCGGCTCACTCGTGGGACCTGCAATGCTGCTCCTGTCTGAGCTCCACTTCCATGCTCCTCACTCCTCCACACTCTGCTTCAGACTGCTCCTCTCCTCCTCCTTCCTCTTTTCCCTTTTGTGCCTGCCTACGCCACCTAGCAACCAGGCTCTCTACCACACCCCTTGAGTGGAGATGGAGGCTTCGCCCCCTCCACCCCTCGAGTGGAGATGGAGGCTTCGCCCCCTCCTGGGATCCCCAGGGGTCCTCTCAAAGGTAAATGTGTGAGACCTGATCACTATGCGCCTGTGTAGTCACACCTCGGTCAGCCTTCTGGATTACCTGTATTGTACTGTCCCCAGCATGGGTGCAGTACTCAGTGGTGCCTGACCAGGTCAGGGGCGCCACATTCCCCCTTAGTTATCACCAGCACGTCCTCGGGCTGCAAGACAACATTTTAAAATGCATAAAACAGTAAAACATTAAAACATGGTAAAACGTTTTAAAACCACCAGGTACCATACATCACCACCCTCCACCCACAAGGCCGTTAACCCACCCTAAACCCTCTCTCGTTGGCCGCGCCTTCAGCCACTTCTGGCAGGATGTAGAGGCGGCTTTCATGGTCTGGTGGTTTCAGGGTATACCTGGCCTGGTGGAGCCGCGCCCTCAGCCTCTTCTGGCAGGATGTAGAGGCGGCCTCCACAGTTGGTGCTGACCAGGTACCCTTTTTGTGGTGGAGAGCCAGGCCCCATAAACAGGCATGCTCCCTGGTTGCAGGCGAGCCAGGCCCCTAAACAGGCTGGCTCTGGTGGTGGTACCTCTGGGGTAACTATAAACACTGCGAGAGTTTGTGGCTATAGCCAGTTCATAGCCTTAAGGTTCATTTTTCAAAGTGCAAAAAGAGGTTTCTCACATTAGTTCATGTGGGCACATTTCTTGAACATGTAAACGTTGCAAAACTTCAAACTTTAACTTCTGTACTTTACTTTACATGCTTTACACAGATTCCTCCTTACCAGGGCTTGGGCCTGTAGGGCTGCGGCACCTGTTGGTTTCTTGATCTCTTTCATCGTCCGTAGTGGTCTCATCAGTGGGTTCTTTGTCTGTTCTTTCTTCCTCGTCCCAGCGGGAGTAGGGCAACATCTCTGGCTCGGGGTATGAATCCACTGCTGATGGCTCCGGAGTCAGCTCCTCAGCCTTCTGGCCTCCTCTCCCCCTTAGTTCTTCTGAGCACTCCTGTTGTGGCAGCGCTGGGGATGGGTGTTCATCAGCCGGCCAGGGCAGTGGACTTTTTGGCGTGGATATTGCCGGAATCTTCCTGGGGGTGTGCGGAGGGAGCAGATACCGGTCCACCATCTCCTGTGGGAACTGGGCCTCTAGGTCAGCCTTCAGCTTCCAGTATTCGGGGTCCTCCCCCAGCAGGGACTTCCTAGCAGGGACTTCCTTAGACTGGGGAGCGGTGTCTGCTCTGGCCTTGCAGGCCGGGGTAAACAGTGGTACAGTCTTGTCTTGGCGGGCCGCGCCTGACATGGCGGCGGCCTGGTCTTGGCGGGCCGCGCCTGACATGGCGGCGGCCTGGTCTTGGCGGGCCGCGCCCTGCATGGCGGCGGCCTGGATCAGCGTCGCTGTCGCAGTCTCAATCAGGGTCGCAGCTGGAGTCTTAGCGGGCATCACTACTGTGGCCGGTTCTTGGCGGGCCGGGCAGGGCATCGCTGCGGCGGCCTGAATTGGCGTCGCAGCTGCGATGGGATCTGTGCAGGCTGGACTGGGCGTCACTGCAGCGATCTGGGCTTGGCGGGCCGCACCTGACGTGGCTGCGGCCTGGTTCAGCGCCTCACTTGCGGCGCGGACGAGCGTCGCTGCTGCGGTGGGGTCTTGGCGGGCCGGGCCTAGCATGGCGGCGGCCTGGGTCAGCGTCACACCTGCGGCGTGGATGAGGGTCGCGGCGGCAGCCGGATCTTTGCGGGCCGGGCAGGGCATCGTTGCGGCGGCCTGGGCTTGGCGGGCCGCACCTGGCGTGGCTGCGGCCTGATTCAGCGTCGCCGCGCCGGGCGCCTCTTCAGGGACCGCGGGCGTGGCAGCGGGGGTCGGGGCACTCGCGCTGGCAGGGGCAACACTGGACTCACCCATCGGTGGCATCATCGGGGTCTGAGTCGTCGCCGCTCGGTCTGGCACTCGTCGTGCGGTTCTTCTCTCGTAGGCCTGAACCGCTGCAGCCATCTCCAGAAGCTCCGTGCGTCCCTCGCTGATCTGCCGTATAACCCTGGCCTCCAGTTGGTCACTGAACTGGGCAAGCTCCCGGGCCCACCAGGCAGGGGAACCCGGCTCTGGGCTCCTATCTTCAGACGCCATCTTCACCGCGTCGTCGCTGCTCTCCAGGTCTTCTCTCAGCAGCAGACTTCTGGCTTCTTCTTGCAGCCGAAGTGCCAATTCCTTCACTTCCTGCAACTCCTCTCCCAGCAGCAGGCTTCTGGCTCCCTTTCTGTCCCGACGTCTCTGAACGCCTCCGCTCTCATCACTTGCGAGGTCAGGACTCTGCAGGGGATCTCTGGGTAGCCACACCTCTTCGTGGGCGGTAACTTCTCCCAGCGCGGG
The DNA here is from genome assembly GCF_048569485.1 of Anomaloglossus baeobatrachus. Classification (NCBI taxonomy): domain Eukaryota; kingdom Metazoa; phylum Chordata; class Amphibia; order Anura; family Aromobatidae; genus Anomaloglossus; species Anomaloglossus baeobatrachus. The sequence continues at coordinate 109,922,073 of NC_134359.1, forward strand.
CTGCTGTTGTTTTTCAGCGCGCTTTTCATGGTGGCAATATGGTGGCGCTTCCAATTTTCCAAGCGGACCGCCCAGGCACATGGTCACCTCTCTGAACAGGTCTAGTCCTTATCCTGTTCGTGACGCCAGATGTGAAGCCCTGCAAGTATTGTGTCGGTGCATTACCTTCAGGGACTCCACGCAGCTGGATCTGGTCACAGGTAGGAGATCTTCTATCTAGGATTGTCGTGACGCCACTCTCAGAATTGCGGTCAATGGGGACCGCCACTGCAGATTAAGGGACGCCTGGGGCTGATGGTGGGTGCAGTCAGTTGTAATAGCCTCCTGAGAGTGAGGCAAGCCCCAGGGCCCTGTGTAAGTGTGTGGAACTACAAGTCGCAGAATGACTCACACGCACAAGCAGGATGTCTTTCAGGGGTTTTACTCACTGATGGTGGCAGGGTGAGTAACCCGGGCGTAGCTGGGATGAACCAGGCTGGAACCAGGTGTCCTTTAGGCTGGCTGATGAGGGTGGCTACCGACTCGCCTTCCTTAGCCCTTTCCGTTTTGGGGTAACACCTGCTTGAAGCCCTGCTGGGGTCGCCCAGGGAAGTTGCTGGTGCCTCTCTCCCCTTCTTTTTGGCCCGTTTGCTTGTAGCCTGGACCAGATCACTCCAGCTGCTTGCCTCCTGTGAACTATGGGCCCTAACTGTGGCTACGTGGCTGCGGACTCTGTAGTGTTGTCTTGGGGGTGTAAAGTGCCCCCTCATGCAGGTTTGGCAAGGGAAAGGTGGATCTATCCCTGCACTGGGACCTGCTACCCGTTGGGCCTGGTATCTCCCTGACAGTCTCCTTACTTTCCACTCCGTTGCTCTATCTTTAGCTGTGTGTGGATTTCGGGCAGCACTCCCAGGTGACCGTTCTTCCCCGTCAGTAGTCACTGCGCGGACGCTGTTAGACTGCAACAGCTCCAGGGTCCGCTTCTGCTCTCCCTGAGCTGCTCACTAAACCGGCTCACTCGTGGGACCTGCAATGCTGCTCCTGTCTGAGCTCCACTTCCATGCTCCTCACTCCTCCACACTCTGCTTCAGACTGCTCCTCTCCTCCTCCTTCCTCTTTTCCCTTTTGTGCCTGCCTACGCCACCTAGCAACCAGGCTCTCTACCACACCCCTTGAGTGGAGATGGAGGCTTCGCCCCCTCCACCCCTCGAGTGGAGATGGAGGCTTCGCCCCCTCCTGGGATCCCCAGGGGTCCTCTCAAAGGTAAATGTGTGAGACCTGATCACTATGCGCCTGTGTAGTCACACCTCGGTCAGCCTTCTGGATTACCTGTATTGTACTGTCCCCAGCATGGGTGCAGTACTCAGTGGTGCCTGACCAGGTCAGGGGCGCCACATTTTTCTATACCAACCTTCATGAAGCGCCCGTTGGAGTACGATGCACGAAATTCATTTCCTCTAAATTAATTTGACTAATCTTTTAAAGAGAATCTATCAGGAGGTTTTTGCCACCTAATCTGCATAACGTAGGGGCAGAAATGCTGATTCCAGTGATGTGTCAGTTACTGGGCTACTTAGTGAAGTTTTGATAAAATCACTGTGTAATCAGCAGGAGATTATCATTACAGGACTACTTGGCATGCTACCAGGTAGTCCAGCATATACATGAGCTCTGTATAACTGCTAGATCTGCAGCAGAGAAAACCTTATTTTTATCAAAATGACAGCAAACAGCTCAGTAAGTGACACATCGCTGGAAACAGGGTCTCTTGTGACTTCTCCCTGTATCTTCCGCTCCTTGGGAGACTCATGTACAGGGTTGCAGTGTAAAATATGCAAAACAATTAGCAATTTTTTTATGAGCTTTCTGGTTATAAGTCCTGTGAAAAATCTGTGTAAATATTTTTTTTTCAGAATTATAATTCAGGTTTGTTAAAGGGGTTTTCCAGACTTGAGGTAAAAGTCTGCAGTTGCTCTAGATGTCAGCACCTGAACGCATGTATGCAAGTTACATACTTGTGGTCACGACTGCCCAATACAGGCGAATCCCCACAGCGTACAGAGCAGTTACTGTTAGGATTCAAAAGTCTGTCGTTAACCTCAAGCCTGGACATCCCCTTTAAAGGGAACCTGTCACCAGATTTTTCCATATGCAACTAAAACTACCACCTTCTGCAGCTCCTGGGCTGCATTCTATGAAGGTGTGCCTTGTATCTGGCCCCCTTTTCAGACCGCAAAAACAACTTTATAAATATTACCTTTTCGTATGTAATTTTTTTAGTAGGGCCTAAAGGGTGGGCACTCTTAATCCTTCATTCCCCCCTCCTGCCGAGCCGCTGTACGCCGTCCCCTGTGTTGATTTGAATTGATGACGACGGTCCCGTCATCCTCCATGCTGTGCAAAAGTGTTGCGCATGCGCCGTTATTGTAGACCACTATCGTGGACCTGTGCACAAACTATCCCTCGCGCGCGCCCAGGCTGTATTTGCTCAGACACGAGATTAATGGCGGCGCTGTGCATGACCTCACCAGCGTCATGCTAGTACCCGACCATAATCTCGTGCTTGCGCGTTTAGCTCTACCTCAAACTATATGCGCAGGCACTGTCCACAGATTCTGTTTTTCTTTCACAGCAACTAGTACCCACCTTTCCCTGGAGCAAGAAATTGATGCCTTCTATGCCCGCCGCGTTCTCACATCACGTCTCGCGGGCGGCCCGAGACTATCACTAGCGGTGACATCATGGGTTCCCGCGATACTGCTGAGAACGCGGCGGGCATAGAAGTCAGTGACAGCGCTGATGTCAGGAATACAGGACATCGTCACAGCAGGTAATGATCTCATCTAACCTCCTGAAGTCAGCGCTCGTCATCCTCTGCAGTGACCTGGGCTGACCTATTGATCTTAGCTCAGGTCACTGCACTACTCTCCCAGCCAATGGGGAACATTCTGTTCTTCATTGACTGGGACAGTGACTATGGTATGGATCGTCGTGGGACCCCCCTTATTGGATTATGCTGGACCCGGATTTGATTGTTCTTTTCAATAAATTGGTGAAAGAGGGAATGTTTTGGGGAGTGTTTTTTCAAATAAAACTTTTTTGTTGGCTATTTTTTTTTATTACTTACTGGGTTGGTGATGTCAGGTATCTGTAGACACGTGACATCCCTAACCCCAGGGCTTGATGCCAGGTGACATTATACATCTGGCATCAACCCCATATATTACCCCGTTTGCCACCGCACCAGGGCAATGGGATGAGTTGGGGCGAAGCACCAGGATTGGCACATTCAATGGATGCGCCACTTCTGGGGCGGCTGTAGCCTGCTATTTTTAGGCTGGGAAGTGTCAAATAATGGTGGACCTCCCTAGTCTGAGAATACCAGACCACAGCTGTGCGCTTTACCTTGGCTGATGATCCAATTTGGGGGGGACCCCACATTTTTTGTTTTAAATTATTTATTTAATTTCAAATAACAGCGTGTGGTGCCCTTTGTTTTGGATTACCAGCCAAGGTGAAGCTGCCAGCTGTGGTCTGCAGGCTGCAGCCGTCTGCTTTACCCTAGCTGGCTACAAAAGATAGGGGGGAGCCCACGTCATTTTTTTTTTAAATTATTTATTTTTTGGCTAAATACAAGGCTAAGCACGCTTTAGTGCCACATGTCACTAAAGGGTGCCGTGCCAGCTTAGAATATGCAGGGGGGTGGGACATTATATATGTCTTTCTCATCTATTATCCATCTATCCATCCATTTATCTATCTATCTATCTATCTATCCCTCCATTCATTCATTCATTCATTCATCCATCTATCCCTCTATCTCTCTGTCTCTATATCTAGCTATCCATCTTTATATCTACACATATATTTATCTTTCTAGCTGCTTCTGTTTTTTGCAGTCCGCAAAAAAACGGAAGGCACACGGACCACAAAAACGGAACGGTCTTGTGAATGTAGCCATATTCTGCTGTGAAGTGATAATCACTAAATGTTTTTTTCCAATCTCTTTATTATCTTTGTATTCCCCATCCATACCTTATTCATTCTAGCAATGTATAACTGTATCCAGGGCTGTATTTTGCCTTCGTGCTGCCCTAGGCACTTTAAGTGGTCGCGCCCCTTAGTGACAACGTAAAACTGAGTTTTCGCACACGACATCTGTTTAAGGCAGATCTACTCTGTAGCACACTTTAAAAAGTATCAATAAGAAACGAACCCCCCCCCCCAATGGGAATCACCACAGGCACATCAAAACATAGCATGAGTATAAAATATTCCCACCACACCGTCCCCACTTATATACTGTGACTGTGACACTGCCCCTAATAAACACCACACTGCCCTCCCTTATAAACTACTGTATATCCACCACACCTTCCTCGATTATGAAATATGATCTGTACATTGTGAGGAGGGAGCAGCATGATGTGAGGACAATGTCCCATGCATGCTGCCCCCTCCTCACAATGTCCCATGCATGCTGCCCCCTCCTCACAATGTCCCATGCATGCTGCCCCCTCCTCACAATGTCCCATGCATGCTGCCCCCTCCTCACAATGTCCCATGCATGCTGCCCCCTCCTCACAGTGTCCCATGCATGCTGCCCCCTCCTCACAATGTCCCATGCATGCTGCCCCCTCCTCACAATGTCCCATGCATGCTGCCCCCTCCTCACAATGTCCCATGCATGCTGCCCCCTCCTCACAATGTCCCATGCATGCTGCTCCCTCGTCACAATGTCCCATGCATGCTGCTCCCTCCTCACAATGTCCCATGCTTGCTGCCCCCTCCTCACAATGTCCCATGCATGCTGCCCCCTCCTCACAATGTCCCATGAATGCTGCCCCCTCCTCACAATGTCCCTTGCATGCTGCCCCCTCCTCACAATGTCCCATGCATGCTGCCCCCTCCTCACAATGTCCCATGCATGCTGCTCCCTCCTCACAATGTCCCTTGCATGCTGCCCCCTCCTCACAATGTCCCTTGCATGCTGCCCCCTCCTCACAATGTCTTATGCATGCTTCCCCCTCCTCACAATGTCCCATGCATGCTGCCCCCTCCTCACAATGTCCCATGCATGCTGCCCCCTCCTCACAATGTCCCATGCATGCTGCTCTCTCCTCACAATGTCCCATGCATGCTGCCCCCTCTTCACAATGTCCCATGCATGCTGCTCCCTCCTCACAATGTCCCATGCATGCTGCCCCTCCTCACAATGTCCCATGCATGCTGCTCCCTCCTCACAATGTCCCATGAATGCTGCTCCCTCCTCACAATGTCTCATGCATGCTGCCCCCTCCTCACAATGTCTCATGTATGCTGCTCCCACCTCACAATGTCCCATGCATGCTGCTCCCTCCTCACAATGTCCCATGAATGCTGCTCCCTCCTCACAATGTCTCATGCATGCTGCCCCCTCCTCACAATGTCTCATGTATGCTGCTCCCGCCTCACAATGTCCCATGCATGCTGCTCCCTCCTCACAATGTCCCATGCATGCTGCTCCCTCCGCACAATGTCTCATGCTTGATGCTCCCTCCTCACAATGTCCCATGCATGCTGCTCCTTCCTCACAATGTCCCATGCATGCTGCTCCCTCCTCACAATGTCTCATGCATGCTGCCCCCTCCTCACAATGTCCCATGCATGCTGCCCCCTCCTCACAATGTCCCATGAATGCTGCCCCCTCCTCACAATGTCCCTTGCATGCTGCCCCCTCCTCACAATGTCCCATGCATGCTGCCCCCTCCTCACAATGTCCCATGCATGCTGCTCCCTCCTCACAATGTCCCTTGCATGCTGCCCCCTCCTCACAATGTCCCTTGCATGCTGCCCCCTTCTCACAATGTCTCATGCATGCTGCCCCCTCCTCAGTGTCCCATGCATGCTGCCCCCTTCTCACAATGTCCCATGCATGCTGTCCCTCTCCATGAGCTCCTAATGCTGCCTTCCTCTTTTCCATAATGAGACCTTCATGTTGCCCCACTCATGCTAAGACCACCACACTAACGCTTATGCTGAGACCCCCCCCACACACACTACCCCACTCTTGATATTGACTCCCCTACATTGCTCCACTCCATACTGATCCCACACATGCTGCCCCTTCTTCACAATGAGCTCCCAATGCTGCCCCCTCTTATTCTGAGTCCTTACACTCCCCCCACCCAATCGATTTTGTCATTGCACTATCCCTCATCCCTTGTCCTCTGTCTCTAGCATTAGCCCCTCTCTCCCACTCCCCCAGCATCAGCCTCTCTCCCCCAGCATCAGCCTCTATCTTCCCTCAGCATCAGCCTCTCTTCCCCAGTCTCAGCCTTTGCCTCCCCCCCAGCCTCAGCCTGCCCCAGTCTCCGCCTCAGCCTCCCTCCAGCCTCCCTCCAGTCTCAGCCTCAGCCTCCCTCAAGTCTCAGCCTCAGCCTCCCTCCAGTCTCAGCCTCAGCCTCCCTCCAGCCTCCCCCCAGTCTCTGCCTCTGCCTCCCTCCAGCCTCCCCCCAGTCTCTGCCTCCCTCCAGCCTCCCCCCAGTCTCAGCCTCAGCCTCCCTTCAGTCTCAGCCTCAGCCTCCCTCCAGCCTCCCCCCAGTCTCAGCCTCAGTCTCCCTCCAGCCTCCCCCCAGTCTCAGCCTCCCTCCAGTCTCAGCCTCTGCCTCCCTCCAGCCTCCCCCCAGTCTCTGCCTCCCTCCAGCCTGCCCCCAGTCTCTGACTCTGCCTCCCTCCAGCCTCCCCCCAGTCTCTGCCTCTGCGTCCCTCCAGCCTCCCCCCCAGTCTCTGCCTCTGCCTCCCTCCAGCCTCCCTCCAGTCTCAGCCTCAGCCTCCCTCAAGTCTCAGCCTCAGCCTCCCCCCAGTCTCTGCCTCTGCCTCCCTCCAGCCTCCCCCAGTCTCAGCCTCTGCCTCCCTCCAGCCTCCCCACAGTCTCAGCCTCTGCCTCTCTCCAGTCTCAGCCTCTGCCTCCCTCCAGCCTCCCCCCAGTCTCAGCCTCTGCCTCTCTCCAGTCTCAGCCTCTGCCTCCCTCCAGCCTCCCCACAGTCTCAGCCTCTGCCTCTCTCCAGTCTCAGCCTCTGCCTCCCTCCAGCCTCCCCCCAGTCTCAGCCTCTGCCTCCCTCCAGTCTCAGCCTCTGCCTCCCTCCAGTCTCTGCCTCTGCCTCCCTCCAGCCTCCCCCCAGTCTCTGCCTCTGCCTCCCTCCAGCCTCCCCCCAGTCTCAGCCTCTGCCTCCCTCCAGCCTCCCCCCAGTCTCTGCCTCTGCCTCCCTCCAGCCTCCCCCCAGTCTCTTCCTCTGCCTCCCTCCAGCCTCCCCCCAGTCTCTGCCTCTGCCTCCCTCCAGCCTCCCCCAGTCTCTGCCTCTGCCTCCCTCCAGCCTCCCCCCAGTCTCAGCCTCTGCCTCTCTCCAGCCTCCCCCCAGTCTCAGCCTCTGCCTCCCTCCAGCCTCCCCCCAGTCTCTGCCTCTGCCTCCCTCCAGCCTCCCCCCAGTCTCTGCCTCTGCCTCCCTCCAGCCTCCCCCCAGTCTCAGCCTCTGCCTCTCTCCAGCCTCCCCCAGTCTCAGCCTCTGCCTCCCTCCAGCCTCCCCCCAGTCTCTGCCTCTGCCTCCCTCCAGCCCCCCCCCAGTCTCTGCCTCTGCCTCCCTCCAGCCTCCCCCAGTCTCAGCCTCTGCCTCCCTCCAGTCTCAGCCTCTGCCTCCCTCCAGCCTCCCCCCAGTCTCAGCCTCTGCCTCTCTCCAGTCTCAGCCTCTGCCTCCCTCCAGCCTCCCCCCAGTCTCAGCCACTGCCTCCCTCCAGTCTCAGCCTCTGCCTCCCTCCAGCCTCCCCCCAGTCTCAGCCTCTGCCTCCCTCCAGCCTCCCCCCAGTCTCAGCCTCTGCCTCCCTCCAGCCTCCCCCCAGTCTCAGCCTCTGCCTCCCTCCAGTATCTGCCTTTGCCGCCTCCCCCCCCGCATGCGCAGATCTCTGGTCTGCATTAGAGACACTCCCACGCTCCTTATGAATCCACTTACCTGCTCCAGTGCCCGCCGCCATCTTCCTGGCTCACGTGAGTATCCTCTTCTGACACCGGCTTCCATCACGGCGTCCTCCGCGGCGTCCTGCTGTGAGCTCTGCATGTGACGTCCACACAGCAGTGGACGCAGCACAGAGGAAGGAGCTGATTGGCGCGCGCCTTTGACCCCGGAAGTGCAGGCGCCGGCAGTTCCGGGGTCAATCAGCTCCCTGTGCTCGGCGGCCACAAAAAAAAAATGTAAAAAAAAAAAAAAAAAAAATTTTTTTTTTTTTTTTTTTTTTTTGCTGCCAGAAGGTGCCGCCCCTCACAATCTGCCGCCCTAGGCACCGGACCACGGGTGCCTAATGGTAAATACGGCCCTGACTGTATCTATCTCTCTTTGTCTCTCCTTCTGTGTCAGTCATTGTCTCTCTACCTCTCTCTCTCTCTCTCTCTATTTCTCTCTCTCTTTCTCTCTAGAGGAGAAAAGAGAGACAAAGAGAGAGATACAGTTATACATTGTTAGCATTAATAAGGTATGGATGGGGAATACATAGATAATAAAGAGATTGGAAAAAAAATAAAAAATTAGTGATTATTACTTCACAGCAGAATATGGCTACATTCACATGACTGTTCCGTTTTTGCGGTCCGTGTGTCATCCGTGTGCCTTCTGATTTTTTTGCAGAGCACAAAAAACGGAAGCAGCTAGAAAGATAAATAGATGGGTAAATAGATGGATAGATAGCTATACAGACAGATAGATAGATGGATGAATGAATGAATGAATGAATGAATGAATGGAGGGAGGGATAGATAGATAGATAATAGATGAGAAAGACATATATAATGTCCCACCCCCCTGCATATTCTAAGCTGGCACCCTTTAGTGACTTTCATGTGGCACTAAAGGGTGCTTATCCTTGTATTTAGCCAAAAAATAAATAGATAATAATAAAAAAGACAACGTGGGGTCCCCCTATCTTTTGTAGCCAGCTAGGGTAAAGCAGATGGCTGCAGCCTGTAGACCACAGCTGGCAGCTTCACCTTGGCTGGTAATCCAAAACAGAAGGCACCCCACGCTGTTATTTTAAATTAAATAAATAATTTAAAACAAAAAACGTGGGGTCCCCCCAAATTGGATCACCAGCCAAGGTAAGGCGGACAGCTGTGGTCTGGTATTCTCAGACTAGGGAGGTCCACCGTTATTTGACACTCCCCAGCCTAAAAATAGATGCCAGGTGATGTAATGTCACCTGGCATCAGGCCCTGGGGTTAGTGATGTCACGCGTCTATCAGATACCTGACATCACCAACCCAGTCAGTAAGAAATAAAAAATAGACAACAAAAAAAGTGTTATTTGAAAAAACACTCCCCAAAACATTCCCTCTTTCACCAATTTATTGAAAAGAACAATCAAATCCGGGTCCGGCGTAATCCAATAAGGGGGTCCCATGACGATCCCTATCATAGTCACTGTCCCAGTCAATGAAGAACAGAATGTTCCCCATTGGCTGGGAGAGTAGTGCAGTGACCTGAGCTATCATCAATAGGTCAGCCCATCTCACTGCAGGGGATGATGAGCGCTGCCATCAGGAGGTTAGATGAGATCATTACCTACTGTGACGATCTCCTGTACTCCTAACGTCAGCGCTGTCACTGACTTCTATGCCCGCCGCGTTCTCAGCAGTATCGCGGGAACCCGTGACGTCACCGCTAGTGACAGTCTCGGGCCACCCGCGAGACTTGATGTGAGAACACGGCAGGCATAGAAGGTATCAATTTCTTGCTCCAGGGAAAGGTGGGTACTAGTTGCCGTGAAAGAAAAACAGAAGCTGTGGACAGTGCCTGCGCATATAGTTTGATGCAGAGCTAAACGCGCAAGCACGAGATTATGGGCGAGTACTAGCATGACGCTGGTGAGGTCATGCACAGCGCCGCCCAAAATCTCGTGCCTGAGCAAATACATCCTGGGCGCGCACGAGGGATAGTTTGTGCACAGGTAGTGGTCTACAATAAAGGCGCATGCGTGAGACTTCGGCACAGCGTGGAGGATGACGGGACCGTCGTCATCAATTCAAATCAACACAGGGGATGGCGTACAGTGGCAGGAGGGGGGAACAAAGGAGAAATAGAGCCCGCCCTTTAGACCCTACTAAAAAATATACATACAAAAAGGTAATATTTATAAAGTTGTTTTTGCGGTCTGAAAAGGGGGCCAGATACAAGGCACACCTTTATAGAATGCAGCCCAGGAGCTGCAGAAGGTGGTAGTTTTAGTTGCATATGGAAAAATCTGGTGATAGGTTCCCTTTAAGAAAAAAATTACATTTTATGATATATTAAATATATTAAAATGATTGTCAACGACGGGAAATCCCTTTTAAAGTAAATAGTTCCCCTTGTAAAATTTCTGGTGCAAACTGCTTGAGGAGTGAACTCTTAGGCTGCGTGCCCACGATCAGGGTTAGCAGTGTTTTGGATGCAGCGTGCTCCAAAACGCTGCGATATACAGTACAAGCACAGTGGATGGGATTTCTAGACATCTCGTGCCCACTGTGCGTCCCTCAGTAAAAACTGACCTGCAGTGCGGCTTTCCTGAGCCGCATCATGTGAATTTTTTACTGCGGAGTCGCAAGTGTCCTCCGTAGGGAGAACACAAGCGAAAGACCGCAGTGCCCTGAACCCTGATTGTGGGCATGGGCCGCTGCGGTCTCCTGCGTTCTTCTACAGAGGAGACACTCTGCCCCGCACGTCAGGACATGCTAAGTCCAGGACACAGCGGGTCCTGATTGGCGGCACGTACCCTTATGTTATTACAGTACAACAGGAGTATATATTATATAACCTGCAGACTAATAATGGGTGATGTCAGCTATGTAACCAAAAAAACATAATACTAATTAAGAAACCCAAAATAAGGTGAATTTTTATATATTTTATTCCGGTACCTTGTTGGATTTTATCTTCTGTACTTTATTGGATTTTGTCTCCTGGTAATTTGTATAATTTCCATTTGACCGTCTTTTAAAATTGTAAAATTAAAATGCCATAAATATCTGTTTTATGTTACAATGAGGCTCCTTGAATGGAAACTTGAGTGAATGTATACGGATTACATATAAAATCATGATTGTGTATAAGGGAGTCCAACTAGGTGTGGTCAATAGTCATTTGTGGACTGAAGACAAATGATAGGGTATTATACACTACACCCCAGGTACACACCCCCTGATCCCCTTTAGATAATATTTCTTGTCTTATATATCTTTTTAGGAGTTGTTATATGTGAATTTCTATTAATAACACTGAGTGACAAACCTCCACGTTTCAAAAGTGGACGCAGGGTCAGACTTGTGGCGGTCAAGTGGGACCTTGTCACGATCACTGTGGAGTTAGTAGAGTCCGTCCTGGTGTGCTCTGAATACCTGATTTTAAAAACGGGAACGTCTCTGGCTATAAAGAGGCGGTGTCGTTGGACTTTATCTCAGCACTTCAGGTCTAGGAGTGTGAGGGAACTTTTATCTCATCTTGTCTTGTACATTCTCCTTCTCTGTTGTTGGAGACATTGTTTTAACTACTGAAGTAAATTACCCTTGAGTGCTAATATCAACAGATATCTTATATCTTATACTAAATTGCAAGGTACCGGATTAAAATATTTCACAAGTTCTAATGTTGTATTGGCTAAAGGTCCAGTCACACTAAGCAACTTACCAGCGATCCCAACAACGATAGGGATCGCTGGTAAGTTGCTAGGAGGTTGCTGGTGAGATGTCACACTGCGACACTCCAGCGATCCCACCAGCAACCTGACCTGGCAGGGATCGCTGGAGCGTCGCTACACGAGTTGCTGGTGAGCTCACCAGCAACCAGTGACCAGCCCCCAGCGCCGCGTGGAAGATGCTGCGCTTGGTAACTAAGGTAAATATCGGGTAACCAACCCGATATTTACCTTGGTTACCAGTGCACGCAGCTACACGTGCAGAGAGCAGGGAGCAGCGCACACTGAGCGCTGGCTCCTTGCTCTCCTAGTTACAGCACACATCGGGTTAATTACCCGATGTGTGCTGCAGCTACATGTGCACATAGCAGGGAGCAGCGCACACCGCTTAGCGCTGGCTCCTTGCTCTCCTACTTACAGCACACATCGGGTTAATTACCCGATGTGTGCTGCAACTAAATGTGCACAGAGCAGGGAGCAGCGCACAATGCTTAGCGCTGGCTCCCTGCTCTCCTGGCTACAGCACACATCGGGTTAATTAACCCGATGTGTCCTGCAGCTACATGTGCACAGAGCAGGAGCCGGCACTGACAGTGAGAGCGGCGGAGGCTGGTAACAAAGGTAAATATCGGGTAACCAAGGACAGGGCTTCTTGGTTACCCGATGTTTACTGTGGTTACCAGCCTCCGCAGAAGCCGGCTCCTGCTGCCTGCACATTTAGTTGTTGCTGTCTCGCTGTCACACACAGCGATCTGTGCTTCACAGCGGGAGAGCAACAACTAAAAAATGGCCCAGGACATTCAGCAACAACCAACGACCTCACAGCAGGGGCCAGGTTGTTGCTGGATGTCACACACAGCAACATCGCTAGCAACGTCACAAAAGTTGTTCGTTAGCAGCGATGTTGCTAGCGATGTTGCTTAGTGTGACGGGGCCTTAAGTGTCTGCAAGTCAATTATAATATATTGTGTTATGATTGGAGATGAGCGAACCTGAACTGTAAAGTTTGGGATTCACACCAGACACTGGGTGTTCAGGGCTCGAACTCCAACACAAACGTTTTTAAAAAAAAAGTCCGAGGACTGTGTCCGAGTTTGAATGCTGTTTGTTTGCTGATAAAAGGTTGTTGAAAGGCTGCAGTGCAACCAATTAGCAAACTTTATTGCATGGGGAAGATGCCTGTATCCTGCTGTGAACAAAATAAATAAATGTAAAAAAATGGAGAGGGATCTCCCTATGTTTATAGGTAGCCAAGGCGAAGCAGACAGCGGGGGTTGGTATAATCAGGCTTGGAATGCTCATGGTTATTTTGCCCTTCCCAACCTAAAAATAGCAGCCCCCAGCCACTTCAGAAGTGGCACATGCATTAGGTGCACCAATTCTGGTGCTTTGCCCAGCTTTTCCTGATTGCCCTTGTGTGGTGGCAATGAGATTAATACTTTTGGGGCTGATGTCAGCTGTCATCAACCCCAGGGGTTAGTAATGGAGAGGTGTCTATCACACACCTCCATCACTACCCCGGCTGAACAAAAAAGTTCATCAATGGCATAAATGTGCCTTTTGTGAATAATAGAATATTGCAGACTATTATTACTAGATTTTGTTATGGGATGTTGATCCAGGGAACTAGTCTGATTGCCATATGTGGAGTCGGGAAGGAATTTTTCCCCTAATGTGGGGAAATTAGCATCTGCCTCATGGGGTTTTTGCCTTCCTCTGGATCAGCACATTAGCTTTTAGAAGGAACTTGATGGACTTGTGTCATTCAACCTTAAATCTTTAAAACTGTCTTTGTATTGAGGCTCAAGGGTGTAGGCTGGGGTTTCTTTGGGACCAGCATTAATGGAGTGTATTGCTCCAAGTCTATCCCAGGAAGCCTTTTGCGCTGCTGTCCTTAGACAGATCCCAACATTTAGGGGGAAAAAGCTTTAGTTAGTTAAAGGGGTTTTCCCATGAGCAAACTTAATTTTAACATAAATTTAAATCAATAGATCTTGGAATAATAATAATTTCCAGAATTGGATGTAATTAAAAAAAATGTTCCTGTGGTGAGATAATCCTATATATGTGCCCTTAAAAGCAAGTAGTGAAATGTTTTACCTCACAAAAGGAATCAGCTGTGATCCTGTTCAATTGATTAAGTTTAACTTTATTCGTGGGGAAACCCTTTTAAGGGTGAATTAAAAGCAAAGCCACAGAAATATTTAGGGTTTTTTTTCTTGCTATGTTGAACTTTCGAGGAATTTTAATTCCTTTTTCTGAGGCTTTGCATTTAATTTTAGGTAGGGACTCGCAAGATAATGAGGACCCTTGACGTGGGTTGCGAGCTTGTGTATTTTGGCCAAAATATTGACCCATGCCACATAAATTTATTATATATTTTTTGAACATTACATCTCATTTTATGCAGGATGCAGCCAAGCTCATCTATATTGGCCTTGTAAACTAGGGTGTCTGTGATTGTGGGGTGCACTAATAGAGTGCTGGGCAGACCACCTAATATAATACTATGGGTGTCACTAATAGGCTGTAAGCCGGGCACTGTGCACTTCATGTGTGTGACCAGCACCCTCACAAGCCTTATCTGTATGCAATGTTAATACTGAGCAATCACCCTCTGCATGATTTGGCAGCTTGTGAGTGGTTGTCTCCTCAGTGTTTTCTACCTAAGTTACCTACATAGTTATCAGGGAGGGCTGCTCCGTCCGGTTAGTGCATTACATTCTGTGAACTGGGCAGGTAAATACAACAGGATTTTTTTGCTAAATTGAACTTAGGAAATTTTGGGAAATTTTATTATTTTTTTGAGGCTTTGCTTATATTTTTAGTATAGGGACTCACAAAACAATGAGGACCCTTGACGTTGGGTTGTGAGCTTGCGGATTTTGGCCAAAATATTAACCAATACCTCATTTATTTATATTTTTATGTACACGATTCTCAATTACAGCCAATCCTATCTATGTTGGTCTTGTAAACTAGGGTGTCTTTCCCAGTGGAGTGCAATGATGGAGTTCTGGATAGGGTGCCTGTCCCAATGGAGTGCAATGATAGGGTGCTGGGTAGTCTGTTTGATCTAATAGTAGGGGCTTCAGTAATAGGCTGTAAGCCAGGTGCACTGTGCACTAAATTACCCACCCCGTGGGTATAATGCATAATGCCTGTGCAATTTTAACACTGAGCAATCACCCCCTCCAGGAATTGGTAGGTTGTGAGTGGTTGTCTCATCAGTGTTTTGCCCCTGTGCTGCCTTCATCTTTATTAAGGAGGGCTGATGTATCCTGTTCGTGCATCAGTTTCTGTGACCTGGGCAGATAAATACTGTTGCCTTTTCGTTTGCTATGTTTAACTTATTGTTGAATCAACCACTGGCCTCAAGCTCGCTCCTCCGGCCAGCAGCTACTTTGCGGATGCAACCCATTGCCTATGGTAAGTCTCTATCTCTGTACAGGGGTGTAAAAGTGAAGGCCAGGGTTCCTTTGGATCCTGTAGGATAGAGTGGCTAGTGTCAAGTCTGTCCTAGGAAGCCTTTTTGAGCCGATGGCCTCAGACAGGTCCTAACAAGAGAGTCGCAGTAGACAGTTTTTTCATTTAGGGTTGATTCAGCCACTCTAGTCTCAAGCTCGCTCTTCTGGCCAGCAGCTACACTGTAGATGCAGCCCTGGACCTGTGGTACGTCGCAGTAGCAGAGGGGTGTGGGCTGCACTGCCAGGCTCAAGCAGCAGAGGGAAAGGGGACCATTGCCAGGGGCAAGTGGTGTGCTGCCAGGTGCAGTAGGAGAAGGGTAAGGGGCGATGGGGGCGCTGTCAGGCACTGCAGCAGAGTGGTGTGTGGCTAGGTGCTACAGCAGAGAGGCACGCTGTCTAGTGCAGTAGCAAAGGAGCATGTTCTCAGGTGCAGAGAGGCAAGGGACACGCCGCCCAGCGCACTAGCAGAGACATGCTGTCAGTTGCCACACCAGAGCGAAGGGGTGAGGGGAATGCTGCCTGGCGCAAATAGCGCAGGGGCGAGGGACGCAATACCATACGTAAGTAGCAGAGGGGCACCCTGCCAGGCGCAAGTAGTGAAAGACTGTCACATTGCCAGGTGCAGTAGCAGAGGGGCAAGGAACACAATGCAATGCGTAGTAGCAAAGGGGTAAGGGTCACAATGCCAGGTGCAGCAGCAATGGTACAAGTAGCACAATGCCGGGGACAGTATTAGAGAAGCAAAGGGGCACAATATCAGGCCCAGTAGCAAAGGGACACAATGCCAGGAACTGTAATCAGGGCCAAACTGGCCATCTAGCAACTCTGGCAAATGCCAAATGCAGGGCCGGCTCCAGGTTTTTGTGGGCCCTGTGGGAAAGATTCCCAGTGGGCCCCTTTAATAGATACCACGATTCATGATTAGAATATAGAGTTACAGTGCCTACAAGTAGTATTCAGCCCCCTGCAGATTTAGCTGGTTTACACATTCGGAATTAACTTGGCATTGTGACATTTGGACTGTAGATCAGCCTGGAAATGTGAAATGCAGCAAAAAAGAATGTTATTTCTTTTTTTTTTTTTTTTAAATTGTGAAAAGTTTATTCAAAGGGTCATTTATTATTCAACCCCTCAAACCACCAGAATTCTGTTTGGTTCCCCTAAAGTATTAAGAAGTATTTCAGGCACAAAGAACAATGAGCTTCACATGTTTGGATTAATTATCTCTTTTTCCAGCCTTTTCTGACTAATTAAGACCCTCCCCAAACTTGTGAACAGCACTCATACTTGGTCAACATGGGAAAGACAAAGGAGCATTCCAAGGCCATCAGAGACATGATCGTGGAGGTTTACAAGGCTGGCAAGGGGTACAAAACCCTTTCCAAGGAGTTGGGCCTACCTGTCTCCACTGTTGGGAGCATCATCCGGAAGTGGAAGGCTTATGGAACTACTGTTAGCCTTCCACGGCCTGGACAGCCTTTGAAAGTTTCCACCTGTGCCGAGGCCAGGCTTGTCCGAAGAGTCAAGGCTAACCCAAGGACAACAAGGAAGGAGCTTCGGGAAGATCTCATGGCAGTGGGGACATTGGTTTCAGTCAATACCATAAGTAACGTACTCCACCGCAATGGTCTCCGTTCCAGACGAGCCCGTAAGGTACCTTTACTTTCAAAGCGTCATGTCAAGGCTCGTCTACAGTTTGCTCATGATCACTTGGAGGACTCTGAGACAGACTGGTTCAAGGTTCTCTGGTCTGATGAGACCAAGATCGAGATCTTTGGTGCCAACCACACACGTGACGTTTGGAGACTGGATGGCACTGCATACGACCCCAAGAATACCATCCCTACAGTCAAGCATGGTGGTGGCAGCATCATGCTGTTGGGCTGTTTCTCAGCCAAGGGGCCTGGCCATCTGGTCCGCATCCATGGGAAGATGGATAGCACGGCCTACCTGGAGATTTTGGCCAAGAACCTCCACTCCTCCATCAAGGATCTTAAGATGGGTCGTCATTTCATCTTCCAACAAGACAATGACCCAAAGCACACAGCCAAGAAAACCAAGGCCTGGTTCAAGAGGGAAAAAATCAAGGTGTTGCAGTGGCCTAGTCAGTCTCCTGACCTTAACCCAATTGAAAACTTGTGGAAGGAGCTCAAGATTAAAGTCCACATGAAACACCCAAAGAACCTAGATAACTTGGAGAAGATCTGCATGGAGGAGTGAGCCAAGATAACTCCAGAGACCTGTGCCGGCCTGATCAGGTCTTATAAAAGACGATTATTAGCTGTAATTGCAAACAAGGGTTATTCCACAAAATATTAAACCTAGGGGTTGAATAATAACTGACCCACACTTTTATGTTGAAAATTTATTAAAATTTAACTGAGCAACATAACTTGTTGATTTGTAAGATTTATGCATCTGTTAATAAATCCTGCTCTTGTTTGAAGTTTGCAGGCTCTAACTTATTTGCATCTTATCAAACCCGCTAAATCTGCAGGGGGTTGAATACTACTTGTAGGCACTGTAGCTAGGGGTTCAGCTCAAGGGGGTAAAACATCAGAGTGGGCCCCTAACCAGGTAACCATGATTACTACAGTAGCGCAGCCTAATCGTGGGTATAGTGGAACCTCAGCAGATGACACTGATATTACGGCTATATGGTGACTATATAGTGGTACATATCGGTGCTGCAGCACATACAAGAGATCACAGTGCAGTTATAGATGGTGACTTACAGCTGATGTTCTTTCGGATGGAATTGTTCACTTTTCCCATCTTTTCCATCTGATCCAGACTGAAATAACTTCTTCCAGGAACAACTCATCTGCAGAGATTACAAAAAAAGACACATTTGACTTCACATTTCTGACCCCGTCCCATCGATTCCCAACCTGCACAAACTCCTCATTCTCCTGATACCCCAATACTGAGCCGCTGCTGCCGCATGTGGCCTTATTACTGCACCAGCTGTGTGGCACAAAAAACGTGCTCCTCTTACAGCCCCACATACCGTGTTTCCCCGAAAATAAGACACTGTCTTATATTTTTTTTTGCCCCGAAAAAAGCACTAGGTCTTATATTCGGGGAGACTTGGTTTGGGGTAAGTTTACCCCCCAGGAAATGCAGATCCCCTTCCCAGTTATGCAGTGTAATGGGGACTTATACAGTGTAATGGGCACTTATAGAGGATGGGAGCTAATATGTGGGGCTGTCATATACTGTGGGGACTACTTTGAGGGTTCTCATACAGTGTGGGGACTACTGTAGAAGCCATTATACAATGTGGGGACTACTGTTAGGACAATCAGTGTGTCAGCTACTGTGCTGGCCATTATACAGTGTGTGGACTATTGTTTTTGGGGGAGCTGTGGACCCATCATACTGTCAATAGTGGAGGTGTAGTTGCATCATACTGTGGATAGGGGAGCTATACATGGGGAGACTTTTATTAAATGTTAAGAAGGCACTTAAGAACCATTACTTTTATAGGGGCACTCAGGCTATTGTAACCATCAAAGGAGCAAATGGGGCATTATTATCATTTTCCTAGGAGCAAAATGTGGACACTTTTCTAGGGCACTTGCTCAGGGCATTAATATTTTCTACCATTAATATTTTTTACCATATAGAGGACAAAAAGGAGGCATTTTACCATGAAAGGGGCACAGTGGTGGTATTACCATGTTTCCCTGAAAATAAGACCTCCCCGAAAATAAGACCTAGCAGGAATTTTCAGCAAGGCCTAAATATAAGACAGCCCCTGAAAATAAGACCTAGTTGTGGTTCAATAATGAAGTGTCCGTGCAGCTAAAAATAGTTAAAGAATCCTGCAGGACACTTCATAATAGAAAGCAGACACCCCCAAAACAAAAGAAGACCCAGCGATCATACTCACAAGACACCAACCGGGAGCAGTGGAACGCATCTGGACCTGCGGCGGAACATACACATCAGATCACACACACACTCACCACATCCAGCGATATTGATTGCTTCTGGGCGGCTTAAGGACCTGTGACGCTGTGCAATGTGTAGTGGAGCTTCCAGGACCTGTGGGTGGAACGCATCATGTGACCCTGTGCACTGTGCAGTGGAGGTTCTAGAACCTGCTGGCCAGAAGCAAGTGGTATCACTGGATGTGGTGAGTGTGTGCTGGTGCGATTGTATGAGCAATATGTGGTGTATGTGATCTGATGTGTGAGTGTATGCAATCTGATGTGTGACTAGCCTACTCATCCTAGTATGTAGCCCTGCACTGCGCTGCACAAAGTAAAAAAAATAAAATAAACGATTGTACTATGTGTTCACTTTCTTAATGAGGCATATGGAATTTTGTATAGATAGATAGGATGGATGGATAGATAGAAAGATAAATCTACAGACAGTCAGATAGGATGGATAGATAGGATAGACAAACAGGATGGATGTACAGACAGACAGTATACACAGACAGATAGTATACACAGACATACAGTACACACAGACAGACAGCTACATAGTGCACACTATACAGGACACACATACCTTATACATAACACATACAGGAAGCATGTAACACGATTCACATTATACTCCACTCCTTGGCCTCCTTGAGTTCAGTGGGTCTTTAGAAGCAGCTTCTCTGGCCGCAGCAGTGCAGGCGCGCCCCCCCCCCCCCACTCTCTGTGTGGTGAAGACGGGAGCAGACAGGACACAGAGCAAACAGGAGGGGAGGGCGCCCTGTGCTGGAGCCTGTGCACAGCAGGAGCAGCAAATGACAGTGATCTGCTGCTCCCTGCGGGGCCTCATCTGCTGTCTGCTGTAAGGGGCCCTGTGCAACTGGAGGCCATGGTGCTCACCTACCCTGTGCTCCCCTGGCATCCTCCTGCGATGCTGGCATGCCGGTACCGACACACGTCTATCTGGATCAGGGGCTGCGGCCAGCGGGCCCCCTGCACCCGAACATAGTGGCGACCTCTGCGACCGCGGTCGTAACGCCCCTGCTTGCACCTTGTTGACACCATTGGCGTTCCAGACGTACATTCTTTAATTAGATTCCCTTTAAAGGCATTTGAATAGCAACACCTGACTGCTACTTACCATTTTATTTCCTATGGAAGCATATATGGCTTCTGCCTTTTCGCCTAGTTTTTGTTGAATATTTGACATGCTGTGATTTGACTTTTGCAGTTGGTCATCTGAGGATGTATCTACCCAATTTTAAAACTCTCTAGATAATTATTTTTCGTTTCGTCCCGATATGTAAAACTATAGAATAACAAAGATGATGTTCGTTTTCCCCATATGTGTTCAAATGAATGTGTGTTGCTAGTAATTATACCTAAGAGGCATCAAAGAACATTGTTCACCTTTAAACTCATTCACTTCAAAAAGCGAATGCTCTTCAGTTACTCAGCAAATCTGTACAAAACACACATTGGTGTACTTAATAGATATGTATCCCTCGCAGAATGGCTTGTGCATTGACTGAACAGCTCCACCTGCAGGGTAGATACAATACTGCATACAGCTCCATACATATTACATACCTGATGGAAGATCACATAACCTGTTCCTTAAACATACACCATAATCACGGTCTCCCACATAACAATATTCACCTGCAGACTGCACGTTATTTGCATAGGCTTAGGTTAGAATAGCCACTGTCTATGCTGCCCAGGTGCACTCACAAAATCTGGCAATTTGCCTGATGAAACAGATTGCTGTATGCTGATAAAGCTATTACACAGAATTAACAATCACAAACATGAAGGGATGATACTGTGTATTTACAGGACATCTGGCAGAAAAGAAAGTTCAACATAGATAACAGCAGACTATAAAAAAATTAACCTTTTCACAGCAAGGAGTTTTTGGACAGTGTTCACACTTCTGACATACAAAAATAAAACTGGAGTTATGAATTTAAGAAAAACATTGTATCCCCAGGTCCACATAAATGTTATAAAGCAGGGATGTCAAACTCAACACACAGAGGGCCAAGGTTAAAAACGTGGGCAAAGTCGTGGGCCAACTTAGTTGCGGGTCCCACATAGTCCTCCATACAGAATAATGGGCTCCACATAATCCTCTATACAGAATAATGGGTCCCACATAGTCCTCTATACAGAATAATGGGCCCCACATAGTCCTCCATACAAAATAATGGACCCACATAGTCCTCTATACAGAACAATGAGCCCCACATAGTCCTCTATACAGAACAATGAGCCCCACATAGTCCTCTATACAGAACAATGAGCCCCACATAGCCTTCCATACAAAATAATGAGCCCCACATAGTCCTCTATACAGAACAATGAGCCCCACATAGTCCTCCATACAAAATAATGAGCCCCACATAGTCCTCCATACAAAATAATGAGCCCCACATAGTCCTCTATACAGAACAATGAGCCTCACATAGTCCTCCATGCAGAACAATGAGCCCCACATAGTCCTCTATACAGAACAATGAGCCCCACATAGTCCTCTATACAGAACAATGAGCTCCACATAGCCCTCCATACAAAATAATGAGCCCCACATAGTCCTCGATACAGAACAAAGAGCCCCGCATAGCCCTCCATACAGAACAATGAGCCCCACATAGTCCTCCAAACAGAACAATGAGCCCCGCATAGCCCTCCATACAGAACAATGAGCCCCACATAGCCCTCCATACAGAACAATGAGCCCCACATAGCCCTCCATACAGAACAATGAGCCCCACATAGCCCTCCATACAGAACATTGAGCCCTGCATAGTCCTCTATACAGAACAATGAGCCCCGCATAGTCCTCTATACAGAACAATGAGCCCCACATAGTCCTCTATACAGAACAATGAGCCCCTCATAGTCCTCTATACAGAACAATGAGCCCCTCATAGTCCACACCCTAGGAGACTCTGCTAAAGTCAGAGTGGGTGAGATCCTGCAGACAGATTTACTTTAATTGGAACACAGATTTTGGTGTTATTTATTCCCTGAGCCTTAGTTTTTAAGTACACTGTGCATGGATTATAATACTTAACTATCAGTGCCTTCTTCCATTCCCAGTGCCATTCTGGTTTTTTTTTTTAGCACCAAATGACCACGATTCAAACTACCCGGATCACGCAGTATCTTTTCGGTATAAAACTGAAGTTTATTTAGTGTAAACAACTTATTCAAACTTCAAGGATTTTTCTTGTTCACAAAAAACGGTCTCATTTTCAGGACTATTTCAGATAACCACTCCTGTAGTAGGTAGCTGGGTAACAGAAGAAGGGGGAGGGTGAAAAGTGTCAGGGAGTCTAGTCCAGAACTGGCCCAACCAAGTAAATATGCCTGTTTGGCTGATATTGGAGATGAAGGTCCAGGACTAGGATCACTACAGCAGGATGTTGCTTCTATCAACCAGGAAAACCTGCTGTAAGGCCTAAGACACACGGCATGAAAATCAGAGCGAGTGGAATGCGATAAAACATCGCATTCCACTCGGACCAATATTACTCTATGTGTCAGCACCCATGAGCCATTATTTTCTCGGCCTCATTCGGTTCAAGAAAACAATCCAAGCATGCTGCGATTGCAATGCGAGTCTCTTTCTCGCACCCATTCAAGTCTATGGGCGAAAGAAATATTGCACTGCACTCGCAAGTACACCAGTGTACCGCAAGTGCAGGGCAAGAATGGCAATAGCCAGCTATGGAGGAGGGAGATAAATCCCTCCCTCCCCTCCGCAGCGCCGGCCCACCCCTCCTGAGTGCCGGCCTGCCCCCCGCAGCTGAGGTCAGATCGCACGACCGGACCTCAGTCGCAGGGACACTCGCATGACACTCTGCTCCTGCTGTGCTGCCAGCTTGAGCAGAGTGTCATGCGAGGATCACATTAGTCCCCGTGTGGTCTAAGAAGGAGGGAAATAGGAGAGCAGGAAAGGCCAGACATGGTGGTAGGGGACTCTATAATTAGGTGGGCAGACAGGGTCAACTGCCACTGAGACCGTGAATGCCGAACAGTGTGTTGTCTGCCGGGTGCTCGGGTTCGTCATATTGTGGATCGGATAGGCAGATTGCTGGGTGGGGCTGGAGAAAACCTAAGTCTAACATCAGTGGTGGGCAATGTTTTTGAGGACATTATAAGAGATGACTTGCAGAAATATATTGCAGGGAATAATATAATATTAGACAACCAGCATGGATTCGTGAAAGGTAAGTCGTGTCTAACCAACCTGTTGGGGTTCTATGAGGGGGTAAGTGCAAACCTGGATATTGGTAATGCAGCTGATGTGATTTATTTGAACTTTGCAAAGGCATTTGATACTGTACCACACAATAGCCTTATACTTACACTCCAGAAGCATGGACTAGGGGAAACGAAGAGTCGCTATAAATGGTACATTCTCTAAATATAGTCAGCAGTGGGGTGCCGCAGGGATCTGTGCTAGGACCGATTCTTTTTAATCTCTTTATTAATGACCTTGTGGATGGCATTAGGAGTCTTTGCTAACACTAAACTATGTAGGATATGAAAAACAAACCTTGATAGTACAATATTACAAAACGATCTGGACAAGATGTCGGAATGGGCAGATACTTGGCAAATGAGATTTAATGTTGATAAATGTAAAGTAATGCACCTAGGACGGAGTAATCCTATAACTGCGTATACATTAAATGGAAGTAAACTCGGGACTACAGAACAGGAGAAGGACTTTGGTATTCTGGTTACAAGTAAGCTGAGCAGCAGCACTCAATGTCAAGCAGCGGCTGCAAAAGCAAACAAGATTTTAGGTTGTGTTAAAAAAGATAAAATATCCCACGATCCCAATGTTTTGTTACTGCTCTACAATGACTTGTAAGGCCACATCTGGAATATGGAATCCAGTTTTGGGCTCCACATTTTAAAAAGGACATTCAGAAGTTAGAATAAGTTTCAAGGCGGGCAACTAGATTATTACAAGAAGGCCTTCCATACGATGAGAGGTTGAAAAAGTTGGATTTGTTAAGGTTTGAAACAAGCATCTCAGAGGAGATCTCATTTATATGTATAAATACATGTGTGGTCAATAAAAAGAACTGGTACATGACTTATTCCTTCCAAAGACCATACTAAAGACCAGGGGGCACTCATTACAGGTTGAAGAAATAAAATTCTGGCAACTTAATAGGAAAGGGTTCTTTACAGTTAGAGCAGTCAGACTGTGGAATGCCCTTCCACAAGAGGTAGTAATGGCTGACACTATGACAGCTTTTAACAAAGGGCTGGATTTCTTCTGTGCACATAAGATTGTGGGGTAATTGTTAGCACCTTTCCAAAATTGTAGATAAACAACTTTGTTTCAAGCACGTGATGTTAATAGGAGAAGAGAACTGTCTGAGGACTTGAAAACCAAAATTGTTGAAAAATATCAACTCTCAAGACTTCAAGTCCATCTCCAGAGATCTTGAAGTTCCTTTGTCCACAATGCTCACCATAATCAAAGAAATTTACAACGCATGGCATTATAGCTAATCTCCTGCACATGGACGGCAGAGAAAAAGTGATGAAAGGTTGCAACACAGGATAGTCTGGATGGTGGGTAAGCAGCCCCAATCAAATTCCAAAGAAATTCAAACTGTCCTGCAGGCTCAGGGGGCATTAGTGTTAGCGCAAACTATCATCATTTGAATCAAAAGAAACGCTATAGCAGGAAACCCAGGAGGACCTCTCTGCTGACACAGAGGAAAAAAAACCGCTAGTGTGCAGTTTACCAAAATATAAGTAAGCCAAAATCCTTCTGGGAAAGCATCCTGTGGACAGTTGAGACCAAGATACAGCTTTTTGGTAAAGCACAGCATTCTACTGTTTACCAAAAACAGAATGAGGCCTACAAAGAATACAGTACCTACAGTCAAATGTGGTGGCGGTTCAAAGATGTTTTGGGGTTGTTTTGCTGCCTCTGGCACTGGGTGCCTGAATTGTGTGCAAGGCATCATGAAATCTGAAGTTGCCAAAGGATTTTGGGTCACAATGTACTGGCCAGTATCAGAAAGCTGGGTTTGTGTCCTAGATCATGGGTCTTCCATCAGTTAATGAAGAAATTAATGGAAACAAAGTGCTGGAGAGTTCTGAAGTGTTCAGCAATGAGTCCAGATCTAAAGCCCATTGAGCTCTTGTGGAGAGATCTTAAAATTATTGTTGGGAGAAGGCGCCCTTCACAGGAGACCTGGAGTAGTTTGCAAAAGAAAAGTGGTTCAAATTTTCAGTTGAGAGGTATAAGAAGCATGTTGATGGTTATGATGGTTATAGTCAGTGACTGATTGCAGTTATTTACCAAAGGGTGTGCAACCGAACATTAATTTGAGAGTGCCAACAATTTTGTTGAGCACATTTTTGGCGTTATATGTGACATTTTGCCTTTTTCCCCCCTCTGTATTTTTTGTGCTGTTCCAATACACAAAGGAAATACATGTTTTGTTATGCACATGTTAATAATGCTCTGTGAGAAATAACTCATTTTCTGGAACAATTTCAAGGGTTCCAACATTTTGGTCATGACTGTATAACTGGTAGAGGAAGGTTGAACTTGATGGACCGGATACTTTTTTCAACCTATGTAACTATGCAGCTCTGGAACAAAAAGGTGAAGTGGTGCTTTAAGCATGTGAAATACATGCTCCATGGGGTTGAGATCTGGTGATTGACTCAAACATTGCAGAATATTCCACTTCTTTGCGTTAATAAACTCCTGAATTGCTTTAGCAGTATGCTTTGGGTCTTTGTCTAGCTGTACTGTGAAGTGCTGTCAAATCAACCTTGCTACATTTGGTTGACTTAGAGCAGACAGTATCACCATGTACACTTCAGAATTCATCCGGCTGTTTCTATCTGGAGTCACTTCATCAACAATTACTAGTGACCCAGTACCATTGAAAGCCATGCATGCCCGGCCATCACACTGACTCCACCATGTGTTGCAGAGATTGTGCTGTGCTTTGGATCATGAGCTGTTACAAGCCTTCTCCATACATACGTCTTCCCATCATTCTGGTACAGGTTAATCTTAGTTTAGTCTCTCCAAAGAATGCTTTTCCAGAACTGGGCGGCTTCTTTAGATGTTTTCTAACAAAGTTAATTTTGGCCTTTCTATTTTTATGGCTCATTAATGGTTTGCCCCAAGGTGAACCCTTTGTATTTTCGCTCATAAAGTCTTCTCTTTATGGTAGACTTAAGGCTACTTTACACACTGCGATATCGGTCCCGATATCGCTAGTGTGGGAACCCGCCCCCATCTGTTGCGCGACACGGGCATATCGCTGCCCGTGTGTCTTGCTAAATTCTACTAAAAAGGGGGCTGAAAGCCCGTACTTACGAAGCGCTCACTGATATCCTAATCAGGCACGAATACTAATATTCTTTATAGCAAGATACTATTTATTTTAATAGCACATGAATATAATCAATGGTACATAGGCATAAGAACTATAGTCATAGAAACTTATACAATAACAGAAATATGCATCAACATTACCGTTATGTTGTAGCAATCCTTTCACATCGGAGGGAACTCGAGTTAATGGTAAGGAATCAACATGGCATCTTGCATCACAGGATCAGTGCGTACGTACACTTCAATGTCCTGGAAGGCTTCCCTAACATTAAGCGAGTTCGGTGTATTTTTTATAGGAAAATATTGTAGGTTGGGTTTACATGGTCACCAGCATATGACAGCTGAGTCATGTTCATGTAACTTGACCACAAGCTGCTGTGGGCACCGGCAGCTTCCTGCACATTTCCTGCACATTTAGCCAGTGGTCAACTGGCCGACCACAGTTGACCATTGTGTTAGTGAAATATTGCAATGAGCCGTAAATTTCATATGCAAGCTTCCTTAAACCTGTCTTTAAGCTAACCACAAGTTTCCGGCAAGTGGAACGGTGAATGTTACTTCCTTTATCTTGAAAACTGCTTCAAGACATGTATTCTTTGGTCATCATATTGGCCCTCCAAAGGACATCTCTTTGATACTGAATTATTGATAGGTCAAATAATATCTGGGATCACTCCTATCTTTTATGATTATGATCCCTATCTAATAGTCATTCAAACTTCAGTCATATCACATTGGTATCACAATCGGTCCTTGATCCCAGGGATTATTTTCCATCATCAGTATTCCACTAGAAGAAGATCACTCGGAATATACCATACCATGACCAAGAAATATTGTTTGCCACAAATTTTGTTTTCTTGGTTTGTTTAGATAAACGTTGAATCACAAATATAAATCACTTTCACTACTTTTGTACAGTATATTAAAACTAAAAGCAATATTATCTGAAAAGCTCCCTTGAATATCATGTGTTTTGGCATTTGCTCGATATTCAAAGGAATCATTACACATTACATTTCCCGATATGTTACTACAAGTTTCACTAGACGCATTTATGAACATATTGGCATAAGGCCATAACATATCATGAATTGTCTTTTCCACTAAGCTGGGTTTAAAGGCATCTACAGTATTTATAGCTGTCCCAAAACTTTTTTTTTTATATTCCCCATAGGGATGAATTCCAGGTTAGTCAGTCCAGTCTTATTTCTTAGTACCCAAGTTCCTCCCTTAAAAGCCAGATATTGCAAATTGGTGACTGTTGCATTCAAATTGCCTTGCCACCATGGAAGATTGATCCATCCCACTATGGAAATGGGTACTGTAGTATTCTATAGATGAACACATCGAGTGTCTTTATCAGCAAGATGATCAGAACAACTTTTCCACGTTAAGATTTCCTCCATCGATACCGGGACATCCAGATAAGGGATACTGGTGGCTGTAACCGAAGAATGTGTACAGATCCAGCAATCTGTGTGTTGAAAATGTGATGGTGCATCAGAAATTCATTCGCCACAGGTTCCTCCTGATGTAGACTTGTCCATCCAACGACCAGAGAGGCAAACATCAAACACAGGAATTTCTCCATCTCATCACTATCGAGCTCTTCCCAGTAACCGATACCATGGATTCCGCTTATTTACCACACCTTCTGCAAATAAAGATACACTATTATTCTCGTAAATAACATTTTTCTTGTGGGACATATTCCCACTTCTCCACTCCTGGTCTCATTATCAGGAGAGTACGATCTTTTCCGACCGCTATTACCTCTGTCTCTGAGGGCGGTCCTTGGAGGTTTTGAATCCATATTTTTGCTAATATTAGAGGATCCAAAACCTTTAGTACCCCGTATTGTTAATTCTGCCGGGGCAGTTCCTTCTCTTATTTCAGACAAGTTTATTGGAATTATTAACATCTGAGCCACCTTCTGGTGTTTCATCAAGATCAAAGGTTCATTTCCCAAATTTAGCATCAGTACCTTGATTTCTCCCTGATAATCTGCCTCTATTACCCCTCCCACCACTATGGTTCCTTTTAACACTAAACTAGAACGAGTGGCTATTTGACCATAATGATCCTTTGGTATCTGGCAACCCAATCCTGTTGAAATTGGTTTTACCTTACCTGGGGGTACCACGACAGTTTCCAATGTACTGAGGTCTAAACCTGCTGAATAAGGTGTCGCTCTTTCTGGTGTGCCCAAACAGCTGTACCTTGCCTTGTCAACTGTTGGACTGACTTGTCTGATGGCTGCTGCTTTATCTGCTTCTGAATTAAACAAACGTTCAAGTGAGTTAGTAGGGACATGAGCATCGACATGAAATACAGTGGTCTTGGTAGATTGAATAATCCCTTCAATGTCTTGCCACACTTCCCTGACCATCTCAAACGCATTTTGCTGTTCCTCTCCCCATTGGAACTCATATTTTTTACTCGTTACTTTGTACAAATGAGCCAACATTTGTCCCAAACGAGGGATATGTTGTCTCCAAAAATCAAACAATCCAATATAAGACTGAGTCTCCTGTTTGGATTTAGGGACCAGAAAATTAATAATTTTCTGTCTGGCATTGGGCAAGATCTCTCTGTGCCCCTTGTTCCACTGAATTCCTAGACATGTTACCACCTGAGACGGTCCTTGAACCTTAGCATCACTGATTTCCCATCCTTTACTCCACATATGAGCAATCAGTTTTGTCAATTGATCTTTCACACTTTGCTCATCTTGTCCTTGTATCATTATATCATTGATATAATGTGAGATCTGCATTTCCTTATGACAAGACATAACCCCAAAGGAGAATTTTCCTTTGGTTAGATTAAGAGTCATCCATTTTAGGATATCAATTCCCAAAATATATTCTGGTATAGGAACTACCAGCACCGTGTACTTCTTGATAGGTAATTTACCTATCTTCAAAGCTACCTGTGTCTGAACCCCGATGATCACTTGACCACCTAGTCCAGCAATTTTTACTCTAGGTCCTTTTATTTTTTCTGGGTTTCCATGAATTAAAGTAGCCTCCGCCCCCGTGTCAATCAAAGCTGGGACTCTTTGAATATTTCCCCCTTTCCAATGTATGCTAAGATTGACGTAGGGACGTTCGTCCCTTTTTATCAATAGGGGGGCTTGGCTGGCTACCTATAGTAAATCACTTCCTTCTGAACTTTCATTTACACAGACTTCAGTCTGTGTATTAGCCCTTCCTTCCGTGACCTTTGTGGCCACGGCTGCAGCCAGTTCTTCCCATGGATAAACTGACTGAAAATCTTCCCAAGACACTTTCTTTGGGGGTTTTTCCCCTTTTTCCTCTGATTTCTTTACCTTGGGGGTTTTTGAACCCCCTTCCATATTTGTAGTGGTCACTTTCTTTGCAGATAGAACTTTCTGTTTGTACAACTTCCATAATTCTCCTGTCTCCTTTCCATCAATCCTATCCTTATTGATCCCGGCTTTAAGCAAAGCCTGGAACATGTCTTTGCGAGACACCCGTGGGGCCTCCCCTACTGATTTCTTTTTCCAATCAGGATTGTTTGGCTTACTGTTGCCAACATGGCCTCCAGGGGATGATTTATCCCACTGTCCCATATCCTGTAACTCCCTCATCCTCCCTAGAACTACACCGATTGATTCTCCAGTCAGCGCTACAGTTAAGGTTAAAATAACTGTTTTGTATGCTGGGGGAGCATGTTTAACCAGCCTATTTCTTATGCTGGCTGTTAATGGGTACTGGAGATAATCATCATCCATTCCCAAAAGAGGAAGAGCATTCCTCATTGCTTCTTCCTTCAGCCTTTCCATACCATCTTTTAAGGTATACCAAGGTTTATCATTGATAGGAAAGTCTGCTTCTGATGGATATTTGTCCAGAAAAGCATGGGCTAAGATCATGATTAAGTTTTGAGTACCATGCTCATTATGATCAACAAAATAATTTTTTATTGATCTCTGAATTACCGGGTCCCGAGACATGGTGACAAATTTTGCCACGTCTCCAGCGTCAAAGTGCACTCCACCTCCTCCGAGATCGTGCACCCTGACCAACCAGGGAATGTCTCCTTCTCCTGGTTTTTGTCTAAACTGTGTTAAAATGCTATCAACTTCTCCCTGAGAGTAATCTTCAATGGTTACTTGATTTTTTACATGAGGGATCGTTCTCTCATTTGTGATGGCATTACCATCTTCGTCATATTGCAGATTCCCCTGACCATCCCGGACATGTTCCCGGATGATCTCATTCTCTGTCCTCTCTAGGCGCCTCCTTACGGGATTAGCCTGAATCTTCCCTTTATGGTAATCCTCCTCATCAGATGATGAAGATGAATCCCACACATCCCCATCCCAAGTATCGGGATCCCAGTTTACAGAAGCTGAGGCGATACTTTTATGTACTTTGGTTTTATTTACTTTTCCTCTTCTTTTCTTGTACTTATTTTGAGCAATTTTTACGGCAGCTTTTTCTGCCACATTCTGATAATGTTCCAATTTATCCTTCAACAGTCTGGTATTACATTCCAGAACTGTTTTCAGGCCACCTAATTCTATCATCTTTTGTTCCATTTGGGAACATTTCTTCTGCATCTTTAGATTACGCTCATGCATTTCGCGATATGCACTTGCCAAAATCCAGATGCGCCGTCCTAAAGACACTACATCACCTGCTTTCACAGGGACACCACTGAGTACATTAACAACATCAGTAATCTCACTACCCTTGAGCTTATTCTGCCATTGTTCTGCCAATCCACAATTGACCAATTCATATGCTATAAGATTGTAGGGAGCCTCAGTCCAGCCGGGGATCTCCACAACAACCTCCTTAACATTATCCTTACGTTTTCTGAACATTTTGACACTATGCAAAAAGATGGAAAAATATCTGGAAATTTGCCAAATATATGTTTTTAACTTCTAAATTACAAAAATTCGTTAATTACTTCTTATAGAAGTAATCCTGCCGACTACGCCAATTTATGTCTTGCTAAATTCTACTAAAAAGGGGGCTGAAAGCCCGTACTTACGAAGCGCTCACTGATATCCTAATCAGGCACGAATACTAATATTCTTTATAGCAAGATACTATTTATTTTAATAGCACATGAATATAATCAATGGTACATAGGCATAAGAACTATAGTCATAGAAACTTATACAATAACAGAAATATGCATCAACATTACCGTTATGTTGTAGCAATCCTTTCACATCGGAGGGAACTCGAGTTAATGGTAAGGAATCAACATGGCATCTTGCATCACAGGATCAGTGCGTACGTACACTTCAATGTCCTGGAAGGCTTCCCTAACATTAAGCGAGTTCGGTGTATTTTTTATAGGAAAATATTGTAGGTTGGGTTTACATGGTCACCAGCATATGACAGCTGAGTCATGTTCATGTAACTTGACCACAAGCTGCTGTGGGCACCGGCAGCTTCCTGCACATTTCCTGCACATTTAGCCAGTGGTCAACTGGCCGACCACAGTTGACCATTGTGTTAGTGAAATATTGCAATGAGCCGTAAATTTCATATGCAAGCTTCCTTAAACCTGTCTTTAAGCTAACCACAAGTTTCCGGCAAGTGGAACTGTGAATGTTACTTCCTTTATCTTGAAAACTGCTTCAAGACATGTATTCTTTGGTCATCATATTGGCCCTCCAAAGGACATCTCTTTGATACTGAATTATTGATAGGTCAAATAATATCTGAGATCACTCCTATCTTTTATGATTATGATCCCTATCTAATAGTCATTCAAACTTCAGTCATATCACATTGGTATCACACCGTGCCGCACAACATCGCCCACAGCCGTCACACATACTTACCTGTCCGGCGACGTCGCTGTGACCGGCGAACCGCCTCCTTTCTAAGGGGGCGGTCCGTGCGGCGTCACAGCGACGTCACTGAACCGCCGCCCAATAGCAGCAGAGGGGCGGAGATGAGCGGGACGTAACATCCCATCCACCTCCTTCCTTCCGCATAGCGGCCGGGAGGCAGGTAAGGGGAGCTTCCTCGTTCCTGCGGCGTCACACGCAGCGATGTGTGCTGCCGCAGGAGCGAGGAACAACCTCGTTACTGCTGCAGTAACGAGATTTGAGAATGGACCCCCGTGTCGCCGATTAGCGATTTTGCAACGATGCAAAATCGCTTATCGATGTCACACGCAACGGCATCGCTAATGCGGCCGGATGTGCGTCACGTATTCCGTGACCCCAACGACTCCGCATTAGCGATGTCGTAGCGTGTAAAGCCCGCTTAAGATAATCACCTACTTTCTGGAGAGCGTTTTTTACTTGGCTGGATGTTGTAATGTGTTTTTTTTTTTTCACCATGGAAAGGATTCTGGAATCATCCACTTCTGTTATCTGCTGTGACCATCCATTCTTCCATTAAGAGCTTCTTTGACCGCGTGGTTTGAGTTCACTGGAACAGCTTCCAAATGTAGATGCCACACCTAGATTCAGCGCCAAACCTTTTACCTACTTACTTGATGATGGATTATCAACAGAATAGCCCATTAAAAAAAGCGGTTGAGATAATTGTCCAATTACCTTTTGTCTCTTGAAAAAGAGGACGCTACATATTAAGGTGCTGTATTTCCTAAATTATTACTCCAATTAGGATTTTAATACCCTCAAATTAACGGCTCGCTCACATGAGCGTGTAACTCTGACAAGTGCTATCCGATGTTTGGTCGGATCACACTCAGTGAAGTATTATACTACGGGGCAGTGCCGATCGGCACTTTTTTATCATGCCAACTTGGCATGAGACTATAGAGTGCAGTATGCTGCAAGTGGCAGCGCAAGTCAGACGGTGCGCATCTATTCAAATCTATGGGTGTGTGGAAATCATCAGGCTGCACTTGAATACAGTCTGATTTCCACAGACTGGAGATGTTTTGTTCTCCATCTTTTCCGCACCTATGCTAGGATTCTCTCATGCAAGAGAATCGGATCACATTAAGCGGACACACCGATCAAAATCAGAGGGTCTTAGCATAATCAGCCTGATTTTCCCACATGAGAGAATCTATGGCTGTCTCACTGAAGACTAAGCTGAAAGTCTGCACTTTAAGCACATATTGGTTATATAACTGTATCTTGATTATGTATAGGTAAACCAATAAAATGCCAAAACTTGTGTCACTGTCCAAATACATTTTTACCTAACTGTACATGTCACACTATGTCCAGATAAGTGTCATTCGGCGTCAATATAAATGTCCCGTAGAAGTGCTCTGCTGAAGAGCGAAACGGCCGTTTGTCCGGCGTGCCAGCACACCCACATGCTGTAACCTGTACTTCTACAGAAAATAAAGCCGCAGATTCCCATCGGGAGTGCCCTCTTTTTTTTTTTTTTTTTTTTTTAAATCAGATAAATTTTTATTGCATTTTAAAAACTTTCATAAACAAATTGTGAGGGTAGTCCTCACACATACCCCCTCCTCCCCCCACCCTCTTCCGGTCGACAGTCTCACCCCTCCACTCTCTACATCCCCCTTTATTCACATAATGACCTGCCCTCCTTATTTCTCAGCCACTGCGATCTTTCCTTTCCTACTAGTCTAAATATCCTATCTTTCAGTAGATCAAATGACGCTAATCCTGGAAAGTCCAGCCACTTGCTCCAGATCTTCTCATATTGAGTTCTCCTTCCCCTTTTAATATAAACATTTTTCTCCATATAAATAATATAATTCACTTTTTCAACAAATTCCTTACGTGTCGGTGCTTTTTCAGATAGCCAATACAAGGCAATTAGTTTCCTTGTTGCATACAACAATCGTGCCACTGCCAGTTTCTCTTGTTCATCCACCCCCACTTCTTCCACATAGCCCAGCACACACACCAGCGGGTTTCTGGGTAGGTCCACTTGCATCACTGATTGAATTAAATTTAACACTGTGATCCAGAACCCTTGTAAACACGGGCATTCCCACAACATGTGCATGATCCCTGCTTCTTCCACAGTACATTTTGGACACTTGGAATCTGTTCTCACTCCTATTTTCTTCATCCACACGGGGGTTCTATATACTCTGTATATAACATATAATTGCGATAGCCGTTTTGCCTCGCTCAGAGATATTTTGATGACATATTGCAAAATAGACTCCCATTTCTCCTCCCCAATTTCTCCCAAATCTTCCACCCACCTTGCATATGCCCCAATTTGTTGCCTCCCAACCGACATGGACAGAAGTCCCCCGTAGACCATCGATATACATCCTGCCGTCCCTCTCTGCGTCCCTAATATATTAATTACACTATATGATTGTATAACAATTGGTGTTATTCTGTTCTGTGATTCAAATGCGTGACATAGTATGTTTTATAAATACCTGCAGCTATGTCTCAGTGGGAAGTCTTTTAGCAGTACTTCAAAAGTCTTAAATATGTTTCCATCCATCACTTGGGAGAGGTACCAGATACCAATTCTCCTTCATTGCCCAAATTCTTTAAGGGATAAAAATTCCGGAATGTTGGGGGTTGTCCCACATGGGGGTATATCTAGTGAACCAGGTTACCTGTCTCACCTGTTTGATCTTACCCCATACTTTATCTATCAACTGTATAGTAGGATATGATGCAGAGTGTGGACGAAACTTTCCCGCCTCCAGACTTGCCAGCAGAGGACCTTTTCCGATCACATACTGTAATTTTTTCCCCGCCGAGGTCTCCAAACCTGTCACACCCCACCCCACCATGTGTTGGCTCTGGGCAGCTAAGTAATAGCATCAAGGATTAGGTAGAGCCAGTCCCTCTTCGTCTTTTGGTCTCTGTAAATATTCTAACCTCATCCGTGGGCGCTTCCTTCCCCAGATTAAGCCTCGGAAAATAGAATTTATTTTATAAAACCTATTTTGTGGTAGCCATAACGGGGCGTTATGGAGAACATAGAGCAGTTGGGGCATTAGTATCATTTTAGCTAAGTTGACTCTCCCCACCACCGAAAGGTACAGTTTCGACCAGGCCAGAATCTTTTGTTTGAACTTAAGTAAAAGGGGGGTGAGATTAAGACATTCATACTCAGCCAGTTTATTGGATATCATAATTCCCAGATATTTAAACTCTGACACCACCTGAACCGGAGCACAAGTCCCCACTACATTGGAAGGCGTTTCATCTAGTGGCATCAAAACCGATTTGTCCCAATTTATCGTGAGCCCTGATATCCTTCCAAAGTTAGATATGACCCTCATTACCGCCTCCAAGAAACTCCCTGCATCTGCCAGAAACAATAATAAATCGTCCGCATATAAGGCCACTTTCTCCTCCACAATCCCATATCGGTAACCCACACCAGGATCCCGCCGCATCACCGCCGCCAGTGGTTCGATAGCGATAGCAAACAGGGGGGGCAGTGGGCACCCCTGCCTTGTGCCCCTATAGAGAGAAAATCTATCTGACATGCTGCCATTTGCCCTAATTCTTGCCGTAGGAGCAGAGTACAACAACTGCACCCACCTAATATACACTTCCCCAAACCCCATTGATCGCATCGTAGCCCATATGTACCCCCACTCTACGCTGTCAAAAGCTTTGCCGCGTCTAGGGAGAGAATAACCCGCCTCCCCTTATTTTCCGCCGGTATCTGCATATTCAGGTACAGTCCCCTAAGGTTAGTTGCCGTGGATTTGTTGGGCATAAACCCTGCTTGATCTGGGTGTATTAGGGATGTAATGACTTTGGTGAGCCGATTTGCAAGCATCTTAGCCAGGAGCTGTACATCTACCGTCAATAGTGAAATCGGTCTGTAAGAGGCTGGCAAACCCGGGTCTTTGCCTTCTTTAGGGAGTACCACAATTATTGCCTCCTGCATAGACGGCATAAGCTCTCTTTCCAGACATGAATTATATTCCTTAAGCAGCACCGGCAATAAAACCTCCCTATGTTGCTTATATACTTCAGCCGGAAACCCATCTACCCCTGGCGCCTTATCATTCGCCATATCACTCAGAGCTAGCTCCAACTCCTCTAAGTCAAATAGCTTGTCTAGTAACTCTCTAGATTCCCTTGAGAGGACTGGCACCTGAGCTCTGCCTAGAAATTCATCCACCTCCCCCGCCTCCGGGTGCACCTTGACTGAGTATAGATCAGAGTAGAAAGTTTCTAGTACTTTTAGGATCCCCGAGGTGTCCGTGAAAACTGCCCCATCTACTGACTGTAACCGTGCAATATATGTCGATTCCCTCTGTGCCGCAGCTATCACTGATAATAGGTGACCCGCCCGTTCTCCATTCTCAAAGGATTGCATGGTTTGGAACATTTTCTTTCTCTCCGCTGCCTGTATGGTCAATCTATTAACCATCTTTTGAGCTGCCTTCATCCTAGCTTTTGCTGCCGGCGTGGGGTCTGATATTAAAGCATCTTCCGCCTCCCCCAATTCCTGAAACGCAAGCTGATTCTGCCTTCTTGCCTCCGACTTTAGGTCAGGTTTTTCTGTGCGTAAAAATTGAAATACTGCTTGCCTTTTGATGCTAGAGGCTAAGCTCCTAACATTCCAACTAATTAGCTTAATGCGTCCCGCCATATGATTAATTGACCAATTCTCGTTCTCCCAGAGCACCTTAATAGGCCAAATGAGACTGTTGACCGGCCCACCCTCCCCCTACCCCCCCAATATAAACACCCCCCACAACAATAAACATAGTAACATCGTTGCCACTAGTCCTCTTTGTATCACGGACGGAGGGCATATGTTTGCCTTGGGAAAGAAGAAAGAAGGGAAAAAAAAAGGGAGAAAGAAAGGGGGAGGGGAAGTGGGTAAAACAAAGAAGAGAAAGAGAAAAGTAGTATAAGAAGACAGAGGGTGGAATAAGAGGAGCGAGAGGGGAGAAAATGAAAAAAAAAAAAAGGAGGGGGGGGAGAATAAAAATGAATTCAGTATTTATGCATTGCGAGTCCAGTATGAGTTGGAAAGTCCCTTTCCATAGCCAGGATTCCATTTCCTCCCATCCTCAGTTGTGCTTGCAGACCCCTTTCCTCTAGAGTCCATTAAATGTAGATTTAAATTTAGATTGCCGAGGTAAACAAAAAAAAAAAATGTTTT
This sequence comes from Anomaloglossus baeobatrachus, assembly GCF_048569485.1. Taxonomy (NCBI): domain Eukaryota; kingdom Metazoa; phylum Chordata; class Amphibia; order Anura; family Aromobatidae; genus Anomaloglossus; species Anomaloglossus baeobatrachus. The sequence continues at coordinate 109,959,613 of NC_134359.1, forward strand.
TTAAAATTTTCAAACAGGAACTCGTCCCCGGCAACCGTAACATAGTATTTTTCCTCTACACCACTGCATGCGATGAGAGGTAGGGTGTCCCCAAAAGTCAGTCTCCAGCTTCCCCTTCACGACCCTCCCGCCGCAAGCGTTGTTCATTGCTATCCAGCCATCTTAGCGCTTCCTTAGTATCCAGGAAAAAGTGCACTATTCCTCCAGCTACCACTCTGAGTTTCGCTGGGTACATCATGGAGTATACCAGATTCAGTTGTCTCAGCCTTCTCTTGATGTCAATTAACTTGGCTCTTTGCTTTTGCACTTCTATGGAGTAATCTGGAAAAATGGATATCTTGGAGCCATTGATGATCAGGTCCGGGTGTCCTCTGGCATGCTTCAAGATATTATCCCTGTCTCTGTAGTGCAGTATTTTGGCCAGGACAGGTCGCGGTGGGTGTCCAGGAGGCAGGGGGTGGGTGGGAACCCTATGGGCTCTTTCCACCGCATATAGAGGGGTGAGATGCTCAGATCCAATTTTACTTTTCAGCCATTCCTCAAAAAAATTCAGTTGGGGATGTACCTTCCACTTTCTCTGGAATGCCAATTATTCTCAGGTTGTTACGCCTTGATCTATTTTCAAGGTCATCCGTTTTTGCTAGAAGTGCTGCTATTTGCTGTGCTGCACGCTGCCCGTCTGTCAGATCCTGCCATGCGGTCCTCCATGATACTGGCACTCTGCTCAACTTCTCCTTTTCTCTCTTTCACTTCATGAAGCTTGTGCCGCATTGGATGCTAGGTCTTCTCTCAGGCTCCCCAGCTGCAGGGTCACCTCAGTAATAGATGCTCTGCATAGCATTACTGCTGTGAGGATGTCTCTCAGTGTGGGCTCTTCAGGGATATTCTGTGTCAGCTCCCCTAGCTGTGCTGCCTGAGATCTGGGATTTGTCTCTGCCATGCAGGCCTGAGCTCCCTCATTGCTCTCACCCCTCCCCCCTCCTTCACTCAGGACCATGCTGTCTGCAAGTCCCATATTCATCTGCAGCTCACCTCTCACTGTCTCTCTGTGATGGGCACCGCTCTCCTGCTTGGCAAAACGCTTCAGCCGTGTTGCAGCCTGTCTTCTGGTCGCCTCAGCGTCTGCACCATTATCTTTTCTCTGCTCCATGCTGCCCACGGCACCATCTTGATTCTGCTCCTCCACTTCTCCCACCTGCTTTTTCGGCCCCCTCCTTGTCATATCTGTGCCAGTAAGCAATGCAATCAGGTCAGGGGGGTCAGAGAGTCGTCCAGCTGCAGCCTGTGACTTCTGAGAGTGTTTTTTTGGGTTTCTTCCCTAGGGATTTTCTAGATGCTTGGCAGGAGCTACAGGATCTGCTTCCACTCACATACTGAGCTAGGCCACGCCCACGGGAGTGCCCTCTTAATCTTCTTCTGGGAATATTTGTCAATATAATGTTAATTATTAATAAAAAAAAAAAAAAAAGTCTAAAAACACTTGACCCAAGGTTCTCCTCTTTTGTAATGTATTGCAATACTTTATTTCAGTGTTTTGAATTATTTTGCATAACCTTTAAAAGGGTGGTAATAATGGTGGCCATTGCAGAACCAGTTTTCTGCATGGTTTAAAACCCCATTCACTTGTACTGTAGTGGACAATTGGGTTTATATTGGTGACAGCTGAGAGGTTTTTCACAATAATACATAAACTCTGCATCTTCCATTCACCTGTGTCTTATCCTCTATTGCTTCGCTTGTTAAAGGCAATTCTTCCATTATATTCCAAAGACATAAAACTCAAGATGACCAGTACTACAGGTACCTTAAACGAGAGATCGATATATGTGAATTTAAATACAAGACTAAAGATTGAAATGCTGCATTTATCTCTATTGATTGACCATGACTATTTCCAAACCACCTGTCATCAGTACTGCAAGAAAGCATAAAATCGCATAATGCACGGTAATGACACATTGTGCATAAGTCCTAAATTGGTCTTAGTCTAGTGAAGATGATAAGACTTCAGGGTATAAAGTCTATAAAATGAGTCGATAACTCACCATTTATTTTAAAACCAGTTATGTATCACATCACAAATGTTCAGTATATAGGAAAGTATGATTAAGATAGTCATCCTAATCTGATTGTTTCAGCCAATATCATGCCAGAACAGAAACCATAGGATTCATATCAAGGTTCTTATTACTGCAGGTCTAAGGCAAACTGCTAAAAATAGTGTAGTCCAATAAAAAAAAAAAAACAAAAAAAAAAAAAAACCACTTTGTATTGTGAATTAAATAATTTGCAAGATAATAAAGATAAAGTAGCAATGTACTGAAAATAAAATGTCATGTGCAACGCCAAGCATCAACCTAACTCTGGCACATGCATGATAGTAACTGCCTTAGCTCTAGCTCTAATTTTAGGAAGTGGATTAAAAAAAAAAAAGCACAAAGTTTTTACCCAGATGGCGAGTGCAGCTGACGCTTTTGGATTCCTGACTTAGGGTTTCGCCATCTCTGCTTCTTCTGGGGTATGTGGGAAGAAGAAGTTTAGTTTTTTGGGATCAGACTGACTACACTAGATCTGCAGAAAAAAAAAAAATATGTTGTGGGATGTATCTCCGTTCGTCTGTGCTCAAATGAGGTGGATAGAGACGGTTTATATAGGGATTCGGAAAACTATTCTGTAGTACCTTTGCAAATACTAGAATTTTGTGACATGGTCCGTAAGTGGATAAAATACAGTTTTTCTATGTGTTTATCCATCGTAAATATATAATCAAAAATTAGAACCAGACACATTAAAGATCTTTACAAGCTTAAAAAGAAAATAATTAAAAAAAAGACCTTAAAGAAATTTTTTTTTAATGAATTCAACAGGCAAACAGTCACCCATTTATCTGTAGAAAACCAAAAATATATACAAAGACTCACTTCAGAAATGCATATAGTTTACTTACAAATATCTGTACGCTCAAAAATTTAACATAAACTTTAGGGGCACTTATTGTCCTGCACGTCTGTGCATGAATATATTTATATATATATATATTTATATTTTTACATTTCTTTTTTTCTTTAAATAACATTTTACAAACTGTATAGAACTTAAAAGGTCTTTTTGTACAGCAAATTCTTTGCCCTGGTAAATTAAATTGTAAAACTAAAATGATGAGAGGGTCCATGTTTCCTGTATGTTAGGTCTCAGGAAGTGTGCAAGTAGAAATAAGAAATTAAAGGGTTGAGGTATTTAGCCACGCCAAAAAGATTGCAGCAACAGCATTAAAAATCCGTAGCTCTGAAAATCCCAAAATATAAAAGAAAAAGAAATTAATACTAATAACCCACTCGGGGCAGGGTGGTTATATATATGAAGTAGTCCATTCCGCTGAGACAGCTTATATCCACTTTACATGCTGCATAGAGCAGTCCAAGGTGACTGTGTGCACTAGAGACAGACTAGTTTCTTGCTCATCCATAGGTGAAAAAGTGAAACGGAGGCGATGTAAGAAAAAAAAGTCAAATGACGACAATTCTTGTCCAAGATCATGCAAAATATTGCTGTAGTGCAGTTTTTGCCCTACAAGAAGAGAAAAAAAAATAAATCATAATTTATATATAAATTTCATATAAAAATCACACAAAACTTAGATTCAAGAATTTAGGCTATGCTGATACACAAGCTATAATGGATGTTCCCATCCTTTGCAATCCTAATGGATTAAGTAGTCCTTTTCCTTTTTTCTTGTTTTTCAGTACATTATATGGTAACGTGAATAGTGTCATTCAAATCTACTTAAAAAAAAACAAAACCAAAAAACAAAACTGGTGTCAGTTGCCCTATTTTGAGATATACTGTATTTTTGTTTTAGACGCACCCCAAGTTTAAAGGCGGAAAATAGGAAAAAATATTTTTTAATGTTAAAGAAGGGAATTTTGTTTACTTACCGTAAATTCCTTTTCTTCTAGCTCCAATTGGGAGACCCAGACAGTGGTGTATAGCTACTGCCTCTGGAGGCCGCACAAAGAACTACACTTAAAAGTGTAAGGCCCCTCCCCTTCTGGCTATACACCCTCCCGTAGGAGTACGGATTCCTCAGTTTTAGTACCAAAGCAAGAAGGAGGAAAGCCAATAACAGTTTCAAAAACAAATTCAATCCGATAACAAGATCGGAGAACTTAAGAAACAACATGAACAACATGTGCACCCGAAAAACGAAACCCTAAGAACAAATAGGGCGGGTGCTGGGTCTCCCAATTGGAGCTAGAAGAAAAGGAATTTACGGTAAGTAAACAAAATTCCCTTCTTCTTTTTCGCTCCTAATTGGGAGACCCAGACAGTGGGACGTCCAAAAGCAGTCCCTGGGTGGGTAAAAAGATACCACATGAACGGGCTGTCAGACAGCCTCTTCCTACAGGTGGGCCACCGCCGCCTGAAGGACCTGTCTACCTAGGCTGGCATCTGCCGAAGCGTAGGTATGCACTTGATAGTGTTTGGTAAACGTGTGCAGACTCGACCAGGTAGCCGCCTGGCACACTTGCTGAGCCGTAGCCTGATGCCGCAATGCCCAGGACGCACCCACGGCTCTGGTAGAATGGGCCTTCAGTCCAGATGGAATCGGAAGCCCAGCAGAACGGTATGTGTGAAGAATTGGTTCCTTGATCCACCGCGCCAGGGTGGATTTGGAAGCTTGCGATCCCTTATGCTGACCAGCGACTAGGACAAAGAGCGCATCAGAACGGCGTAGAGACGCCGTGCGAGAAATGTAAATCCTGAGTGCTCTCACCAGGTCCAACAGATGTAAACCCTTTTCAAATTGGTGAACTGGATGCGGACACAAAGATGGCAAAGTGATATCCTGATTGAGATGAAAGGAAGAAACCACCTTGGGAGAAAAACTCTGGAATTGGACGCAGTACTACCTTGTCTTGGTGAAACACCAGGAAGGGAGATTTGCAAGATAACGCCGCTAGCTCGGACACTCTTCGAAGAGACGTGACCGCCACAAGAAAAACTACCTTTTGTGAAAGCCGAGAAAGGGAAACCTCTTTCAAAGGCTCGAAAGGCGGCTTCTGGAGAGCAATGAGAACCTTGTTCAGATCCCAGGGATCCAATGGCCGTCTGTAAGGAGGAACGATATGAGAAACTCCTTGGAGAAACGTGCGTACTTTAGAAAGCCGTGCCAAGCGCTTCTGAAAGAATACGGATAGCGCGGAGACTTGACCCTTAAGAGAGCTAAGCGACAAACCTTTTTCCAACCCAGACTGCAGGAAGGAAAGAAAAATTGGCAATGCAAATGGCCAGGGAGAAAACCCTTGAGCCAAGCACCACGCTAAGAATATCTTCCACGTCCTGTGATAGATCTTAGCTGAGGATGGTTTTCTAGCCTGTCTCATTGTGGCAACAACTTCATGAGATAAACCTGAGGCCGCTAGGATCCAGGACTCAATGGCCACACAGTCAGGTTCAGGGCCGCAGAATTCAGATGGAAAAACGGCCCTTGAGACAGCAAATCTGGACGGTCTGGTAGTGTCCACGGTTGGCCTACCGTGAGATGCCACAGATCCGGGTACCACGACCTTCTTGGCCAATCTGGAGCGACGAGTATGGCTCGATGGCAGTCGGACCTGATTTTCCGGAGAACTCTGGGTAACAATGCTAGAGGTGGGAACACATAGGGGAGTCGGAATTGCGACCAATCCTGAACCAAGGCGTCTGCCGCCAGTGCTCGGTGATCGTGAGACCGTGCCATGAAAACTGGGACCTTGTTGTTGTGCCGTGACGCCATCAGATCGACGTCCGGCGTCCCCCAGCGGCAACAGATCTGCTGAAACACGTCCGGGTGAAGGGACCATTCTCCTGCGTCCATGCCCTGGCGACTGAGAAAGTCTGCTTCCCAGTTTTCCACGCCTGGGATGTGAACTGCGGATATGGTGGACGCTCTGCTTTCCACCCACGTCAAAATCCGCTGGACTTCTTGAAAAGCTTGGCGACTGCGTGTTCCCCCTTGGTGGTTGATGTACGCCACCGCCGTGGAATTGTCCGACTGAATCCGAATCTGCTTGCCTTCCAGCCATTGTTGGAAGGCTCGCAGGGCAAGATAGATTGCTCTGATTTCCAGAACATCGATCTGCAGGGTGGACTCTTCCTGAGTCCACGTCCCCTGAGCCCTGTGGTGGAGAAACACCGCTCCCCACCCTGATAGGCTCGCATCCGTCGTGACCACTGCCCAGGACGGGGGAAGGAACGACTTTCCCTGTGACAATGAGGTGGGGAGAAGCCACCAACGCAGAGAGTCCTTGGCAGTCTGAGAGAGGGAGACAGTCCTGTCGAGGGACGTCGATTTCCCATCCCATTGGCGTAGAATGTCCCATTGTAGAGGGCGCAGATGAAACTGCGCGAACGGGACTGCCTCCATTGCTGCTACCATCTTTCCTAGGAAATGCATGAGGCGCCTCAGTGAGTGCGACTGGCTCTGAAGGAGAGATTGCACTCCAGTCCGTAGCGAGCACTGCTTGTCCAGTGGAAGCTTCACTATCGCTGAGAGAGTATGAAACTCCATGCCAAGATAAGTCAGAGATTGGGTCGGGGTTAGATGAGACTTTGGAAAGTTGATAATCCACCCGAAACTCTGGAGAGTGTCTAGTGCCACCTTCAGACTGTGCTGGCATGCCTCTTGAGAGGGTGCCTTTATAAGCAGGTCGTCTAGATACGGGATGACCGAGTGACCCTGCGAGTGCAGAACAGCTACTACTGCTGCCATGACTTTGGTGAAGACCCGGGGGGCTGTTGCCAGACGGAAAGGTAACGCTACGAACTGCAGGTGTTCGTCGTGTATGACGAAGCGTAGGAAACGCTGATGCTCTGGTGCAATCGGCACGTGGAGATACGCATCTTTGATATCTATTGATGCTAGAAAATCTCCTTGAGACATTGAGGCTATGACGGAGCGTAGGGATTCCATCCGGAACCTCCTGACTTTTACGTGTCTGTTGAGCAACTTTAGATCCAGGACGGGTCGATACGATCCGTCCTTTTTTGGGACCACAAACAGATTGGAGTAAAAACCGTGACCTTGTTCCTGAAGAGGGACGGAGGTCACCACTCCTTCCGCCTTTAGAGCGGCCACCGCCTGTAACAGAGCATCGGCTCGGTCTGGTGGTGGAGAAGTTCTGAAGAAACGAGTTGGCGGACGAGAACTGAACTCTATCCTGTACCCGTGAGACAGAATATCCCTCACCCAACGGTCTTTGACGCGTGACAGCCAAATGTCGCCAAAGTGGGAAAGCCTCCCACCGACCGCGGGTGTGGGAATCGGAGACTGCAAGTCAGGAGGACGCCGTCTTGGCAACGGTTCCTCCGGCTGTCCTTTTTGGGCGTGACTGAGACCTCCAAGAATCTGAGCGTCTCTGGTCTTTTTGAGTCTTTTTTGACGAGGCGAATTGGGACCTGCCCGGTCCTCGAAAGGACCGATAACCAGACTGACCCTTCCTCTGTTGGGGTTTGTTTTGTCTGTGTTGCGGTAAGGATGAGTCCTTACCCTTGGAGTGTTTGATGATTTCATCCAAACGCTCTCCAAACAAATCGGTCACGAGAAAAAGGCAAATTGGTTAAGCACTTCTTGGAATGAGAATCTGCTTTCCAATGTCTCAACCACAGGGCCCTACGCAAAACAACGGAGTTGGCTGACGCCACTGCCGTGCGGCTTGTAGCGTCAAGAACAGCATTAATCGCGTACGACGCGAATGCCGCCATTTGCAAGGTCAATGGTGCTACCTGCGGGGCAAATGCACGTGTGACTGAGTCGACTTGCGCAAGCCCGGCTGAGATAGCTTGGAGTGCCCATACGGCCGCAAAAGATGGCGCTAACGACGCTCCAATCGCTTCATAGATGGATTTCAGCCAGAGCTCCATCTGCCTGTCAGTGGCATCTTTAAGTGCCGCTCCATCTTCAACTGCAACCAAGGATCTAGCTGCAAGCCTGGAAATTGGAGGATCCACTTTTGGACACTGGGTCCAACCCTTGACCACCTCAGGGGGAAAAGGATAGCGTGTATCTTTAAGCCGTTTAGAAAAACGCCTTTCAGGATAAGCGTGGGGTTTCTGGATTGCGTCTCTAAAGTCAGCGTGGTCCAGAAAAGTGCTTAATGTACGCTTAGGGTATCTGAAATGGATTCTCTCGTGCTGCGAAGCTGACTCCTCTACAAGAGGAGCTGGTGGGGAAATATTTAACATCTTATTGATGTTAAATATAAGATCATTAACTATGGCGTCACCATCTGGTGTATCTAGATTGAGAGCGGTCCCAGGATCAGAATCCTGATCAGTTACGTCCGCCTCATCACCCATAGATTCATCTCGCTGGGATCCTGACCATTGAGATGAATGTGAAGGCCCGTCATAGCGAGCCCGCTTAGGCTGCCCGGGGCCATCGTCCGAGTCAGAGTCTTCACCCTGAGGTGTATGTGCCCGTCCCGGAGCTTGGAGGTAATTCAGCTGAGGGGGACCAGGGGGCAATGATTGCACAGTGTCCGTGGCCTGAAGTACAGGCCTAGCTCGCAATGTGTCAAGAATTTGTGACATAGTGAGAGACATTCTGTCAGCAAAAGCTGCAAACTCAGTTCCTGTCACCTGGACAGCATTCACAGGTGGTACACCCTGGGTCACGTCCAGCAGAGGTCCCGACTGTGCAAGCGCCGCAGGGGCCGAGCACTGCACACAATGGGGGTCCGTGGAGCCTGCCGGTAGAAAAGTCCCACATGCGGTGCAGGAAGCATATAATGTCTGTGCCTTGGCACCCTTGCGTTTTACGGACGACATGCTGCTGGCTCTCTGCAATGTGAGAGAGTCTATAGCCAAAGGGCGACCAGCGCTATGCAATACAAAGTATTTGTAGAAACAAAATACTAAGAATACTACTGGCACAAGAGGGGGTGAGCCCTGAGGGCTGCTTACCGCCCGCTGAATAGCGGGTAAGAGGCGCAGAATTCCTTGTCTGGGTCTCCCCGGCTCCCCTCTGCAGCTCAGCGTGTCAGCAGGAATGGCTGCCGGCGTCTGTGGAGAGGGGCGGTCCGTGGGAGTTCCTAAACAAAAGTGCGGGAAACAGTGTCCCCTCTGTGCCGATTGTGAGGGCTGGAGTATGTAAAAACGACTCCAGCCCTCGGCGCTGATGCACTGACCAGCGTCCCGCCCCTCTCCTGACTGGCAGGTCTGGGGGCGGGAACGAACGGAAGCAGGCCGCAAAAGCCGGGGACTCGAGTTATCAGCGCGGCCGCCGTAAAAGCGCGGCCCGCGCTGAAGTCCCCGGCGCACCACAAGTGCCAGCCGCGCCGCAGTCCCAGCGGCCGGCGCGACCGATTCCCAGAAGTGTGCCTGCTTCAGCGAAGCTGAATGAGGCCATGGCACAAGCGCCGCAGCGCTGATGTCCCCGGCGCACTACAACACCCAGCATGCTGCGGTGTGAGCGCCAAATGCACGGGGACACAGAGTACCTTGAGGAAGCAGGGCCATGTCCCTGATGTACTCCGCTCCATCCAGCATCTTCTCCAGGGGCTGTAGATGGAGCACGGTCTCAGTGCCTGGAGACCAGTAAATCCCACTTCACCCAGAGCCCTGTAAAAAGGGATGGGGAAGGAATCAGCATGTGGGCTCCTGCCGCCGTACCCGCAATGGGTACCTCAACCTTACAAACACCTCCGACATACAGTGGGGTGAGAAGGGAGCATGCTGGGAGCCCTGTATGGGCCCTCTTTTCTTCCATCCGACATAGTCAGCAGCTGCTGCTGACTAAAAACAATGGAGCTATGCGTGCGTGTCTGACCTCCTGCGCACAAAGCTAAAACTGAGGAATCCGTACTCCTACGGGAGGGTGTATAGCCAGAAGGGGAGGGGCCTTACACTTTTAAGTGTAGTTCTTTGTGCGGCCTCCAGAGGCAGTAGCTATACACCACTGTCTGGGTCTCCCAATTAGGAGCGAAAAAGAAATAGGGGGCAGTCTTATAATCTCTCACCAGGGGGAACGGCGGTGGTGAGGCAGCTCAGGAAAGTCACAGGAGGCAAGGTCAGCAATGCTGTGGGCTCGGAGGAGGGGGTGTTGCTGCACAGTAGGGTTAGTGATATTGCGGGATCGGGGTCATCACAGCAGCATGTGCCATTGATCTGCCGGAGCGCTGCAGGCTCCATTGATCTGCCGATGGGCTAAGGGCTCCATTGAACTGTAGGTTCCATTGAACTGTCGGTTGACGAGATGGACTTGAAAACAATGGCCATGAAGACTGTGCATGCGCATATCGTCCTCCGCTGCCATTTTCTTGAACTTGATTGCGTACTGCTAGCAGATCAATGGAGTCCGTAGCCTGCCAGCAGATCAATGGCTCCAGCTCCTGCGATACTCCCGAACTTGCAGTATCGCTGACCCTTTATCCTGTAACCAACCTGACCTGCTCTACTGCAGTGACACCCCCTCCTTTGAACCCTCAGTATTGCCGATCCTGCCTCCCTGTGATCTTGCTCCACCACCACTGCCGCGCTAAGCCATATCCGGTTTATAAAATGCACCCACATTTTCCACCCAGTTTTGGGGGGAAAAAAAGTGCATCTTATAATATGGAAAATACAGTAACTTTTATTTTCTTCTTTTCAAGGGACTGTGTTGTAATGAGAACTTATCTTTCGAGGGCCAAGCTGCAGTTTTTATTGGTATCACTTTGGGGTTCATATGTCTTACTAATCACGGTTTCATTATGTTGGAGAGTCAAATTAAAATATTCTTTTAATTATCGTTTTCTGTTTTGGCATTCACCGTATGTAATAAATAAATATTGTGTCTATCAATTAGGCACAAAGTGATGCAAAAAATATACTATTTTTTATAAATTTACCCATTTTACGTTTGGGGAAAAAGGGGACTGATTTGCAATGTTTTATATTATTATTTTTTACATTTTTAACTAGAACCTGCAAGATCTTGATTGCCTTTATGCAGCATATTGCAATTGTAAAATTGACAAGGTCCTTCATGGGTGCAATCACATGGAATACACAGTGGCCTTCAGTAGACCCCAATATTAAATTGCAGTTGCTCACAGGTACTGGCTGTATGACACAGCTGGCATCTGTGCTGTATGGAGCACACTCCGCTCCAGAGCCCACTTCATGCATGCAGTACACTCGTGGTGCAATGATGCGAATGGGATTAACAAAACAAAGCCTCCAGAGCAGCAATCAGGCAATGGTGCTCCTCTTTAATATATTCCCTGGCCTACAACAAAAACGTAGAGACTTCCAGAAGGACAGTCCCATCAGTGACTGACGGCTTTCATTGTATAAGTGTACATACAGCGACAGCTTTCAGTCACTAAAAGACCGCCTTCTAGACTGAAAATCTCAGAACGAGCAAAGGTTTAAATAATGAAAACACAAATCAACTCCTTCCCTCAGCTCTATAACAAGGTGCCTGCAGACTGGACGGCATTTTTATGGTGACAGGTTAAGATGAATGCTTGGCTATGTATTACACACTTGACTATACCAGGGCTACTTACTTGTCACATAGGTTTGGATCTGTTGACTGACTCAACTTGTGGAGGATTTCTACAATTCCGATTTCCCGAAGCTTGTCTTGTCGTTCTTGTGAACCTTCAAGTGCAAAAATACAATACACAGTCATAAATGAGATTAAGAGATATGCTGCACACTTATGGGGTCCTGTGACTTAATGGGGGAACAATGAAAGAACAGATCTTTGCACTTTGCACTTCCCTGCTGCGGGCAGAGTCTGAAATACCATTTTACATGACACTGAATGACTGCACAGTACACAGGAACCTTCCATGCTCCAGGTTTAGGTTTATGCAGCAAGACTTTAGGGTATAAAAAAACCCAAACAAAAACTATTTGTGTGTCTTTGGCTCTCAGGAACTAAATAAAATTTTTAGGACATATACAGTTAGGTCCAGAAATATTTGGACAGTGACAAGTTTTGTTATTTTAGCGGTCTACAAAAACATGTTCAGAAATACAAATATATATATAATATGGGCTGAAAGTGCACACTCCCAGCTGCAATATGAGAGTTTTCACATCCAAATCGGAGAAAGGGTTTAGGAATCGTAGTTCTGTAATGCATAGCCTCCTCTTTTTCAAGGGACCAAAAGTAATTGGACAAGGGACTCCAAGGGCTGCAATTAACTCTGAAGGCGTCTCCCTCGTTAACCTGTAATCAATGAAGTAGTTAAAAGGTCTGGGGTTGATTACAGGTGTGTGGTTTTGCATTTGGAAGCTGTTGCTGTGACCAGACAACATGCGGTCTAAGGAACTCTCAATTGAGGTGAAGCAGAACATCCTGAGGCTGAAAAAAAAGAAAAAAATCCATCAGAGAGATAGCAGACATGCTTGGAGTAGCAAAATCAACAGTCGGGTACATTCTGAGAAAAAAGGAATTGACTGGTGAGCTTGGGAACTCAAAAAGGCCTGGGAGTCCACGGATGACAACAGTGGTGGATGATCGCCGCATACTTTCTTTGATGAAGACGAACCCGTTCACAACATCAACTGAAGTCCAGAACACTCTCGGTGAAGTAGGTGTATCTGTCTCTAAGTCAACAGTAAAGAGAAGACTCCATGAAAGTAAATACAAAGGGTTCACATCTAGATGCAAACCATTCATCAATTCCAAAAATAGACAGGCCAGAGTTAAATTTGCTGAAAAACACCTCATGAAGCCAGCTCAGTTCTGGAAAAGTATTCTATGAACAGATGAGACAAAGATCAACCTGTACCAGAATGATGGGAAGAAAAAAGTTTGGAGAACAAAGGGAACGGCACATGATCCAAGGCACACCACATCCTCTGTAAAACATGGTGGAGGCAACGTGATGGCATGGGCATGCATGGCTTTCAATGGCACTGGGTCACTTGTGTTTATTGATGACATAACAGCAGACAAGAGTAGCCGGATGAATTCTGAAGTGTACCGGGATATACTTTCAGCCCAGATTCAGCCAAATGCCGCAAAGTTGATGGGACGGCGCTTCATAGTACAGATGGATAATGACCCCAAGCATACAGCCAAAGCTACCCAGGAGTTCATGAGTGCAAAAAAGTGGAACATTCTGCAATGGCCAAGTCAATCACCAGATCTTAACCCAATTGAGCATGCATTTCACTTGCTCAAATCCAGACTTAAGATGGAAAGACCCACAAACAAGCAAGACCTGAAGGCTGCGGCTGTAAAGGCCTGGCAAAGCATTAAGAAGGAGAAAACCCAGCGTTTGGTGATGTCCATGGGTTCCAGACTTAAGGCAGTGATTGCCTCCAAAGGATTTGCAACAAAATATTGAAAATAAAAATATTTTGTTTGGGTTTGGTTTATTTGTCCAATTACTTTTGACCTCCTAAAATGTGGAGTGTTTGTAAAGAAATGTGTACAATTCCTACAATTTCTATCAGATATTTTTGTTCAAACCTTCAAATTAAACGTTACAATCTGCACTTGAATTCTGTTGTAGAGGTTTCATTTCAAATCCAATGTGGTGGCATGCAGAGCCCAACTCGCGAAAATTGTGTCACTGTCCAAATATTTCTGGACCTAAGTGTACAGTCACCATCCAGAGTGACTAAAATGCTGAGTGGTGCAAATATCAGGTCCCTATATAAACTCATTAGGTTTTAATTTACTGAAGCCTTTTGTAAGGCAGCGTGAGGATGACCGTGGTCTTCTTACCTTCCTCTTCATTCCACGTGAGGTTTGCTATGCAGAACATTGCAGCCAGTTGAAGTTTCAGGTTGGAATGACCCTGACAGGAGGGAACAGATAAGAGAATGTGATAAACCTCTCAGCATCCACTTTAAAAGGTTCCCAATATTTCATAAACTTCTCTTTAGAGTGGACTGAGAGCTGCCCAGAGAGCTAAATATTAAAATCAAAAATACAAATCATACACAGTATGGTCTCCTAATAAAACTGAAAATCACAATACTTAACCAATTCACCACCCAGCGGTTTTCAGTTTTTCCCCTCCACTTTTCTTGTTTTTGTAACATAGCTGTATGAGGGCTTGTTTTTTGTGGGACGAGTTGTACTTTTGAATTAAAACTATTAATTTTACTAAATAGTGTACTGGAAAATTGGTGGGAAAAAAAAAAAAAAGTGCAATTCCACAATTGTTTGTTTATTTACCATGTTCACTATATGGCAAAACTGACCTGGCAATTTGATTTCCCAGGTCAGTATGAGTTTGCAGACACCAAACATTTATAGTTTTTTGTTTTGTTTTCTTTATTTAATTGGTGAACAAAAAAAATCTGAAAATTTGTAAAAAAGAATAAAAAGATGCTTTCGTAGCCCTTTTCCAAGAACCACAATGTTTTCATTTTTCAGGATCTGTGGCTGTGTGATGGCTTATTTTTCGCACCCTTAGTAACCATTTTTGGGTAGATGCGATATTTTGATTGCCTCTTATTGCAATGCTGCCCCCAAAATATGTAATTCTGGAGTTTTAATTTTTTGGGGTGTTTGTGATTATTTACTTTCACTTACAGATTAGTAATGTGGAGGTCTCAATGACTCTCACCATTACTAATCTAGGGCTTAGTGGCAGCTGTGATTAACCCTTTATTACCCTGATTGCCACCGCACCAGGGCAATCGGGACAAGCCAGGTAAAGTGCTGAGATTATCACATCTAAAGGATGTGTAATCTTGAGCAGCTGCACGCTGCTACTTTTAGGCGGGAGGGGGCAATAACTATGGGCCTCCCCAGCCTGAGTATACTAGCCCCCAGCTGTTGGCTTTATCATGGCTGAGTATCAAAATTGTGTATGGGGGGGGGCGCACTGCCACTGTTTTATGGTTTTTTTTTACTTTATTTAAATAATTGAAAAAAAAATAAATGCCGCATGTGGTTCCTCCTATTTTGATACACAGCCACGATAAGCGCATGGCTGGGGGCTGCAGCCATATGCTTTATCTGTGCTAAGTACCATAATATGGGGGGACCTAACGCCAATTTATTTATTTTTACTGTACAATATAGACCTGCAGAAAGGGTTTGTGATTGGAAGAGTCGAGTCATTGGCAGAGTCCCTGAATTGCCAGAACAGCAGAATCCTCCACAAGTGACCCAATTTTACTAACTACACCTATCAATGAATTCCTCTAGGGGTGCAGTGAATATATTGATGTCACAGGTGCTTCAATGAATTTTATACAATTGGGCAGGAAAGGAAACAATAACATTTTTACCACTAAAATTTTGTTTTAGCCCCAGATTTTACTTTTTCACAACAGGTAGAAATGGCACCAAATTTTATTTAATTTAATTTCTGTTAAATTTGGCAATACTCCATATGTGGCTCTATAGTACTGCTTGGCCACACGGCAGGGCTTGGGAGGGAAGGAGCGCTATTTGAGTTTTGGAGAGCAGATTTTCCTAGAATACATAGGGGCTCTGCAAATGGAGTCTGCTAAATGCCAGAAAAGAGGAATCCCCCCAAATTACACCCCTCTGGGAAGTCACCTATGGGTGTAGGGAATATTTTGACTATGGGTGATTTTCAGAGACAAATAGGGGATGTTGGAAAATGAAAATTGTAAATATGCCATTGTAGAGGCTGTTGACTGTGCCTAGCTTGTGCTTCTGGAGACATGCAGGCAGTAATTAAGTGGTTTTCTGCACTACTGTACTGAGAAACATGATTATGCCATCTGCATTTTAGGCATACAGTGGGGCTCAGAAGGGAGGAGGAATTTTGGATTTGGAAGTGCATGTTTAACCGGATTTCTTTTGAGGGGTTGGCGAAAGATGAGCCATGGAGCTCTTCCAGAGCCTTTGTGTTACTAGCAGCGTGAAATACCCTGCATTTCATTTAACAAACAGAGTGGGGATTTGCTTTCTTTTTGTGGAATGAGTTGAAGTTTTTGCAGGGAACATTTCCTATGACATTTTAAATCACATTTATCCTGTGCTCTACACTCAGCACTTACATTGCGGTTTACATCTAAATTTCTGAATGACAAGATTCAGATAACACCCACGATGGATCCATTCATTATAATGATGCAGCGGTGGTTGGAAACAAATTAAAATGTGCCTCCTCTGAAATACAGGAATGATTCAGAGAAAAATGTATTCATGCAGTCAAGCTCTAATTTCTGCTGTCTACAGGTTGGGCAGCATGAATCGTATGGTTCTCTTTAAGGCGAAACCCAGGTGCATCACTAAAAGTTCATTACTTTCAGTATATTTATGGAAGTTGCCTAAATCCTCTTTTCCTCATTGCTGGTTTATACAGGTATAAACCTGTCCTATCTGTAAGGACGTTTATTAGCCCATTTAGATAGGACAACTTGACTTCCATGCACAGAATGATTGTTCATGGAATCGTTCTGTGCACATAAATTGACGTTATATCTAGATAGGCCAGTTATTTGGAATGAGTGCTCCTAGGCTCCTTGTTCTCGATTACATTCTATATGGCCCTTAGTTATAATCTTTATTGAGCTAGTGCTATTATGCAAAGAACGCACAATAATTTCAGCCTCTAGATGTGCCAATTTGGTAGAGAAATACCCCAAAAAAGACTTGCAGCAGTAATCGCAGTGAAAGGTGGTCCTACAGGGGGGCTGAATACAAATGCACATCACAATTATCAGATTTAAATTTTAAAAATAAATTTAGAAAACCATGTATCATTTCCTTTACACTTCACAAATTCTAGGTACTTCGTGTTGGTTTTCACATAGACAGTATTAATCACACGGAGACATGTCTATTTTTTTCTGGCAGCACAGATGACAAGGGCCAATAAAAGTCTACGGGTCTGTGTAAAGACGTATATCGCACTGATGGCATCCATGTGCTGTATGTGAACGTTGAAAGTGTAGGAGAAGCTTTGTAATTTCAATTTCTAGATTCATACTGGAAAAACACAGATGGCACGTTTTTATAAACATACATTCGAACAGGTGATAAAAATGAACACGGATGGTCAAAACGGACCGCACCACATGTAATTGTTTTTATACAGAATTGTGAAGGGGCCTTAGTGGATTTTTTGGGCACTGATGATCCGGTTTGTGGCTTGTGCTATAATTGCCAGTCACACTATAAATCTGAACAGAGCACTACTGTTATGATGAAGAGCTTTGTATCGAGATTATTAAAGTATCTTACCACGTAATACTTGATTTTCTGTAGGATATCATCGTTTGTCATGATGAGGTCCTTAGCCGTTGTTCCATCTGCTATATTTGCAAGGATGCATAATGTCTGAAACACAAACAATGCAGTTAAAAGGTATAAGTTTTGCCACTTTTTCACTTTGAAGGGTTGTTCTTGAGATTTTATCTTCAGGAGCACACTGACCCCCCAAAGGAGGCAGGGGAGCAGTGCGCTCCTGAATGATCGATTGTCATGCTGCCGGCCTGAATGGTACGCTCTCATATGCTCCTAGAGGAGGCAGCTTTGATTTTTCAGCAATAGGGAAGCACAGGCACACTGTATCTATAAGGATCCAGCAATTTGGACAGCTTCAGAGCTGCATTTACAAGCTTGGTGGCAAAGAGCTTAAATGCAGGAAACTGACCACCAATGACAGCTTGCAGGTTAGCTGGTAATATAGGCAAAGAGCTGTACACAGTAGAATTAAAAAGTCCACCAACCTTGAGAATGGAGGATTTTTGGTAAATTGCAAAGTTGATTTTTCTTTTTGAAGAGCAGATTTTATAAATGTATGATAGTAAGTAAACCTCTTTACTGTCAAAAGGTCTGAACTGAAAAATCCTAGCCAGTGGTCAAGAGCCACGACTACTGTTATTACCACTGCCAGGGAAATTAAGTCCTCCCTGTCATTTTTACTCTATATTAAATTCCATGATCTTAAAAGGTCTTCATAGTTTAGCATAGAACGCGCTGGCAGGAAACTGATGACTTACCTGCTCCTTGACCTCTATATTATGCTCCCCTTCTAGAATGAAGGTCACCGCTTGCATTATCTGCTTCCCATGCGTGCTCATTATCTGGTCTATATGCTTAAAATTCACAAAAAGGGAAAAAAAAAAAAAGAAGACAATGTTACGACTAAGAAAAAAAAAGCCTGTAGGTGCTAGGGTTACATTATATCCATAGCCTAGCAGAACTAGCTATAATGACTGAAATAATTAGAAAAGACACTACATGCATGAAAACACACAGATACCCTCAGGTTAAGAGATGACATCCTCCGAAATAATGAAATCCATTGTTAATATACATAGTGTTAATTGTTGTACGGATGCAATCTGCTTGGGATTAGGTTTTTGGTGCATTAATATTTACAAGATATTTAATTATAGGTTAAAAGGAAAAAAGAAAAAGACAGAAAAGCTCCATACTTAAAAAAAAAAAAAATAAATAAAAATGCCAAATTGATCAGTAATTAACCCACTCTTCAGGGTCAATGTAGGAGTTATGTTGTTAAGGTGTTCAATGTGCAGAAAAAAAAAAAAAAAGAAGGAGCTGGTAATAGGATTCTGCAGATTAATATAATTACAGACATCCCAAACTTGTAAAGTATGTATATGTGTGTGTATGTATATATTATATACATATGTATGTATGCATGCATGTATGCATATACACACACGTACGTACGTACGTATATATATACACATATATATATACATAAATACACACACACATACATATATTATATATATATTATATATATTTTTTTTTTTTAAACACACATTTTATAAAACTTTGTAAACAAATAAATTAAACAATAAAAATAATTATTGGGCTACAGTCGCTATTTGGGTTTCCGCTTATGTTTTTTATCTTTTTACTTCTCCTATCAATGCAGATTTGTGCTTGGAAATACTGTGGTTTTTTTTGGGCAGGGATGACAATGTACATTAGGATCTCCCGATTAAATAGTTTCTCATTCTATAGTGTCAACATGTTCCGCAGCACTTTCCAATTCAATCACGTATGACATTGTACAGACACCCTTTACTCAGGGACTAGGTCACTCAGAGTGCCACTGGCAGCTAAGGGGTTACACAGCAGCGATCTGAGCTTGGTTACTGGGTTAGCAGACTTACTGGACGTGTAGATAACAAGTTTCGGAGAAGTCCTAATGTTTTCATCAACACATTTACATCCGAGTCAGAGAGTAGTCGAAACAATTGTTCTGTGCTCAAACCTCTTAAAATGTCGGATTTAATCTTCTGGTCGGCTTGAAACGCCATGTTCTAGAAGACACAACACACTGTTGGCCAAATGCAAAGATTTGTCAATCACTTCTAGTGAGAAACGCTTACCATTAAAGCCCAGATACCATTGACCCGCAGAGCTGGATTCTCACTAAGCGTAAGACTACATAGCAGTTCTATAGCTCCAGATTCCAGAATCGGCTGCAAACAGAAAAATACAGAAATATTTCAGTGTACAAAACATCTTGCAATACCTCCATTATTCAGCACTGTTACATGGGTGTGTGCTTTGTGAAGGGGGCTGGCTGACTGTTCATTGCAGAAGCTAAGACAGCCCCCTTCTCTGTATATACGTTGGCTGTGACAGAAAAGGGGGATGGCTTTGTTAATGAAATGAACAGTAAGCCGGCCCCTATTACACAGCTACAGTCCTGTGCCAATTTAGGACAGCAGGACACAAACCAGAAGATGCGGAGACTGAAGCTTGTATCTAAGGTCAGGGCACTTTTAGAACGTACAGTCGAACTGTGTAATTCATTGAGATTTAAATAGTAAATTAAACAACATTGTTTTAGGGCAACAAGACATTTAATTTGCTTATCTGCATAATAATGCTTACTTGGAAATAAAATGCAAAGTTAAGAACTAGCTTTCCAGTAATTCTGCTTCACATATACTGCACTGATTCAGTAGGAGTCCCTTTAGCCGAGCTCACATTTCACAGCTTTTCTTGAATCAATCAACAACAAAAAAACCCTGTGTTTTCCTGCAGCCATAGTTGTAATGTGAATATAAATCATATTTTTTTTATTAAAAAATACCATATTTTTCAGACTAAGACGCACCGGACCATAAGACGCACCCTGGTTTTAGAGGAGGAAAATAGGAAAATAAAATTTTAAGCAAAAAATGTGGTCATGACACACGTTTATGGGAGGATCTGCTGCTGACACTGTTATGGGGTAATGTCCTGCTCACATACTCCCCGGCCTGCTCATATACCCCCATCCTACTCATATACTCTCCATGCTGCTCATAATATACCCCTATCCTGCTATATACTCTCATCCTGCTCATATACTCCCCATGCTTCTCATAATATACCCCTATTTGCTATATACCCTCATGCTGCTCATATACTCCCCATGCTGCTATATACCCTCATCCTGCTCATATACTCCCCATGCTGCTCATAATATACACCTATCGTGCTATATGCCCTCATCCTGTGGCACATAAAAAAAATAAACGTTCATACTCACCTTACCTCACCTCACTCCCTGCAGCACCGCTCCTCTTACCGTCTATGTCAGCGGCAGCGCCGCTAATTGGAGCCGTCCCCGTTCCCCTGCAGCATTGCGATGTCCTCCGGTGGTCTGTGCCGGCAGCTGCGTGTGGACACGTGCGCACAGCGATTAAGTCATCGCTGTGCGCGCCGCTAGTCTCCACGCAAGTCAGCTGACCGGCACAGACAGGACATCGCGGTGCTGCAGGGGAACGGTGAGTACTATACATTGATTCACTGCCCCCCGCACTGATAATGATATGCGGGGGGCAGTGAATACAGCCGCACATGATCACTCCAGGCTGCTGTTGCCATGGGTGATCATGCGGGCCGGCTGTTTATCCCTGCCCATCACCCCGCCCACCTGTCAGCGCCGAGTTCAGCGCTGAGAGATGGGTGGGAGGATGGGCGTGCATATTAAATGAGCGGGCCCACGTGGTCACGGCAGGCTGCTACAGCCTGCTCGTGCCCCCGATGACCCGCTCCACCGCAGCACCCTCATTCCCCGCAGCCACAGTCAGACCATAAGACGCACCCCCCACTTTCCCCCAACATTTGGGGGAAAAAAAAAGTGCGTCTTATGGTCCGAAAAATACGGTAAAGTGTGGCTATCTGGAAGTGCAGCTGCAGGAGGAAAATTAAGTTAGATTCTCTCTGCAGCTGCTCGTTTCCAGTCACTGAGGTGGCACCGATAAGGTGAACAGTCCTCATATTCCTTGACTCATATTCCCTCCTGTGTGCACATCAGGATCTAACTACAATATCTCCCTGCACACAGACGTCCAGCTGGACTGCTGCACATGTTTAATTAACCCCTTGTCAACATGGCAATTTTCCATTTTGGTGCTTTTGGGTTTTTCTTCTTTTTACCAGGAGCCATAACCTTTTTATTTCTCTATAAATATAACTATTAGAGGGTCTGTTTTGTTGCCTAGTTGTTCTTTTACATGACACTTAATTTTACCTTCAGATATACTGGAAATTAGGGGAAAAAAATGTTAATGTGTAGCAAAAATATGAAAAAAATGTGCATTTCTGCAATTGTTTATACAGCATTCATATTAAGAATATGATGGAAAAAAAATATCAGAATTTCATAAAGAAAAATGAAATAAAAATTTGCTTGTGTTGACAGTTTGAGGCGTGTAATGTTTTCATTTTTCAGTTGATGGTACTGTGAGGCCCTGTTTTTTGCGCTGTAAGCTGACTTTTTTTAATTCCATTTTGAGGTAGATATAATGTTGCTTTGATCACTACTTGCATTTTTGGGGGGGTGTTTCGGCAACATGAAAAAAAAAAAAATCTAGCTTTCTGATTTTTGTTTATTGATTGGGTTACTTTAATATTTTGATAAATCGGACTTTTATGGATGTAGCGATAAACACATATAATTTTTTTGAATAGGGAAAAAATAGGATGATTCATATCTTTATAAACAATTTTTCTTTTACTTTTTACTGTATCTTATAGTCTATTAGTGGACCTGAACCTGCGATCGTGCAATTGCTTGTGCTATACAGCAACATAATAGCAGTGCTGCATATACTAAAAATCATATACTGAACAGAAGTATGGTCATGTATGACTGTTCTTTATGGCAATCCATCAGCACCTCGTGATGAAGTCTACCGACGGTCAGAACATCACGCTCCACTCCATTTGTGGGTGATGATGACTCCATTACACACAGCCATTATCATCATTACAGCGCGATCAGCTCCTAAGCCCGCATCAAAGAAGGAGACCAATATGTGGTGAACCAGTACATCATATGTCTAGTAGGGGTAAAACTGGATTTACTAGCAGATTAACACTACAGCTACAGGTATTGGTTTTTTTTTGCCAACAGGTTATCTTTAACGGTTTCACTTTAATTTAAAGTATCTATACAAAGGCAGAAAAATATTAAAACAAAGTGCAATGCACAACTTGACAATGCCTTGTAAGGGTCTAAGCCAAGCTGTAGGGTTGTTACTGATGGATACATTGCGGTGACAGAGAATACAATTCTGGATTAGAATTATTGGTAGAAAACAAAGATTTTCAAATTTACTCATTAAAAAATTCCCATGTTTAAAGATGATATCTAAATACATATCCACATGTAACCTGTAAAATTAAGCCACACTTCCATACACTAGTGCATGACCGCATCATCTCCCGCATAGACTACTGCAACCTCCTGCTCTGTGGCCTCCCTTATAGTACTCTTGCACCCCTGCAATTTATTCTAAACTGTTAATCCTCGTCAGTGCACCTCTCCCCATTACTCCCTGGCTTCTCCTCTCTGCCAATCCCTTCACTGGCTTCCCATTGCCCACAGACTCCAGTTCAAAACCCTAACCATGACCTACCCCAAGAAATTAGGACAAATCACAACTTACTCAGTTTCAGATGCTCCCTAAAACACATCTTTTTAGGGTGGCCTATCACACTCCCTAATCGAATTCAATTCACATAGTCCCTCCATGCCTTCTCAGAACGTAACTCCCCGTCAAACTCCATCGCACCCGATAGCATCTCAAAGTTTTGGCTGACTAGTTCAGGCAGCCTTTATCGATCGCCTATTTTTTTTTTTTCCCAATGGCTGGATTGTCGTAAATAAGCACTTGTACCTTATCCCCCCACCCCACCTTATTGTAGATATTATATAATATATACTTATTGTATAAGTTCTCACGAGCAGGGCTGTTTTTTTTAGCTAAGCATTGTATTTTCTATAACTTACTTTTTTATGTATGAACCTCCTGAATTGTAAAGCGCTGCGGAATATGCTGGTGCTATAGAAATAAAGATTATTAATTATTCTTATATACAAAACCAGCCGGAAACTGTCTCCGCCATACATCTGTGACCTAGTCTCCTGGTACCTATCTGCACATAGCCTCCGATCCTCACAAGATCTCCTCCTCTCCTCCCTTCTTCCCACAATCGCATGCTAGATTTCTTCTGTGCCTTCCCCCATACTCGAACTTTCTACCCCAAGACATCAGACTCATCTACCGTGGAAATCTTCAAAAGGAACCTGAAGATCTACCTCTTCTGACAAGCCTACAACCTGCAGTAGCCCTCGTTTCACTATACCACTCCATGACCCGCTCTACCCTCACCTACTGTATCCTCACCCATCCCCTGTAGACTGAGCCCTCCTCTCCTGGACCAGTCTGTGCCTTGTATTGTTTAGGAGTATTGTACTTTATTTATTATGTATACTGGTTTACACATGGAAAGCGCCATGGAATACATATAATAATAATAATAATAATAATAATAATAATAATAATAATAATAAAGTAGGATAAAAGTATTAGAAATTGTTCTGGAATGAATATAATGAGCATTATCCAATTTGTGAGCACGCTGCATTGTATGAATGGTCGTTCTTCAGATATGTGTGTGTGAGATGTAACGAGGTTACCATCCATCTAATGGTTTTATTGGATTGGTCATCAATGATGAAAGAAAGTATTTATTGCAAAGTGAATAGAATATACAATGCAAAAATGTTATCTTTCTATGCAGCATTGATTTATCAGAGCAGCAGCACAGGGTGGAGACTATAGTATATGAACACACACTAATGAAAGGGTTAAATTGGAAACGGCTGACTCACGCAGATGGCTTCCATTAATTTTCCCTACCCAATTCACTAATTTAATTTCTGATAAAAACAAAAAGTACAGGATGTTTCATGATGAATGTTACTCGTAATAATGGAAAACAAGATGGTGATGCAGTCATAGTGCTCATTGGGGAGTCATTAGAGGTCTCTACACACGTCATTGCTGCAGCTCCTTCCCAAAAAGCAGAGGGATATGTGGTTCACCTAGGCTGTGATTTATTTATTTTTTTTATACTGTCAAATCCATTTTCCTCCAGATGCTTTTGTAATATTCAGAAAATAAGATTTGGATTTCATAGGAGTTTTATCGAACAAAAATGGCTTTTTGTATGAAGTTTAAAAATAAATAAATAAATAAAAATAAAATAAATCAGAAAAACCTCACGTTCCCACAAAGCAAAACTTGCAACTCACAAACTCAAGTACAGTATACCTTCAATAGTATACTTCCAGTTGACCTAACATCACCAATCCCGGCCCCAGTCTTCCTGAGTGACTGGGCTGTGGACAGTGTTTCGCCACTTGTCACAGCTCAGCATCGCTCCTGCTTGCGGTGCTCTACAATGAAGGAGAGATCGTGTGACGTCCTGGGCTGTGACGCTGGGCTGTGGGGGCGTTCTGCTGCTTGTCACAGCCCAGCACGTCACAGCCCAGTCACTCAGGAAGACTGGAGACAAGCTTTGTGATGTCGTAAACTGGAAGTTGACGTGACATCACCGGATCCCAGAGGTCACAGAGCCCGGGGGAGGGTGGGGGGGGGGGGTGGGGTCTCCTGATGGGGACCTCTTGATGGGAATGAGTGGACTGCAACAGCGCCGCTAACAGGCAGAATTGGCTGACCAAGGTATTTAGAAAAAGCCTTCCCTATCAGTTTTACAGGGATGTGGTCCCTATTGCAGAGTAGTAAACCACCCCTTTAACAAAAGGTAATCACATATGAAAAACAAACAAGCAATAAGAATATTTTTTTAGAAATGTTATTTTCTAAATATTACTTTTTCTCCAATCTTCTTCTATTACAAGCAAAATGTAAGAATGTTATGCTCCTCCAAAGGATCTTTGTAGCCGCCTGTGAACATGTTGTCTTCTTTAGCATAATATTATACATCCTTTGTGTTCTATAAGGAATCACAAGGAATATTAGCAGAATGCATCTCATTTGTAAGCACTATGGCACCACATGGGAAGTCGACTTTATTTGTGCTAAAATAATGGCACGATTTATTACGGTAGTATGATAATGGGGTGGGCTTCCACCGGGACATGTTAATCTAACACATGGAATGTGTGTAATGGTCTAATGAAAACACTGAAGGCAGCAATACGATTTTTCCCTTTAGTGTAGCTGCAGGGAAACATATTTTGGCAATCTCCACGTTATACATCGTAGCCACAGCAGTGATCAGTGCAAGCGTCAGGTAGTGCGGCCTCATTTACTTGCAATGCAATTATGTAGTCTTCATTTCTCATACAGATAAGCAGCTGAACATTAATTTGGTTTCCAAAGGAAATATTAGAGGGGAAGAAAAAAATAATCTTTCCATAAGATTCCAACCCACAATCAGAGCAGACACATTCATTTAAGAAGACACTGTGTCAAGGGCACATAACGGGCGGATAGGATACTTATCGGCATGCTGGCATTATACCTACAGGGCTGATATTAAGTCTCATATAGCCATTGTGAATAAGAGAACGGGTCACACTTTTTTCCTAATTAAAAATGTGTCACCGATTGGAAAATTTTTTCTATTCTATTTTCTAGGGAGGCTTTTTTTTTCGCCTCAGCTGCTAACAGCATTTACTGTAGACAAAAATCTGGAAAAGAGAAAAGGCGTAAATGATGTATTATCCCACTAGAATGGAGAAAAATGAGCTTGGAAAAACTCACCTTGAGGAGTTGCGAGGGTCACAACTACCATTAAAGCCTATTACTGAACCACGAAGGCTGCCATGTACCCAGTAGATACAAGGTAATAGCAAGAAGAAAAAGAAAAGGGTTAACAGCGCTGCCGTGGAGACAAATGGGAGATGAATCCAAGGGTTAAACTTTGTGATTTTTATTATTCAATGCGTTTCAGAGCCTAAAATGACCCCTTCATCAGGAATCAAAAAACACTGATGTATGTCAAGATATAGTGCACAAGACATCCTTATATACAAGATGCCGGATTTGAAAAAAGGCACGCAGGTAATGGACAGGTGACTGACCGGTAACCAATAGGTGACTGTCAGTTACCTGCGCGCCTTTTTACAAATCCTGCATCTTTCAAATCCGCCATCTTATATATAAGGACGTCTGGTGCCTTGTGCACTATACATTGACGTACATCAGTGGTTTTTGATTCCCGACGAAGGGGTCATTTTAGACTCTGAAACGCGTTGTATAATAAAAATCACGAAGATTAACCCTTGGATTCATCTCCACGGCAGCGCGGTTAACCCTTTCCCCCTTCTTGCTAAACAGCATTTACTGCAGAGTAACTACTAGAAATAGCTTTCATTGCTGCAAACCACTTACTGTAATGAGAATGACTAAGCATGTGTGACTAGAAACTTTCAGCGAAAATTGGTGACCCTACACATTACAACAAGCCAAATATCAAAAGGCACCATATTTAGAGAAGAGCGGACCCATTGAAAATCGGTTTGGCTGGTTCAGCCAGACTTTAGATAAATATCAGTTCTGGACCTGAACCGCAATTAAAGTCACTAATTGGGAAGTTCGGGTCTCTGCGCACATGCAGCCAGCCATAAACAGATCACTTCCGGGGGGGGGGGGGGGGGGGGGGGGAAGAGGACTTTTTCCATTTTTTTGGTAACTACATGCAATCACACGTTACCCCCAGTGTGAACCAAACACTGCAAGTGGCTTGCACTGGGCTGAGCACCGAGCGACCCACACAGTGATGCTTGAGCGAGCAATTTGCATACATAAAGCTCCTGAACTTCAAACTCAAACACTAATTTTTCGGGGAAAAATTTGTGTTCAGTATGTACAAACCTTCCTTTTCAGGATCACTCATCTCTAACCATATTATGTAACCTTGTTGTAAAGGGCAGGCAATTATCAAATATTGTCCAATTTTGTGAGCTATATAGACAATGTGATATTTAAAAAGGGGGTGTGATGCTGATCGCCTATTTTTATAACAAGCTTTTCGGCAGCGGACTCTACAGTGATTGTAACCATGCTGTTCTAACGCCCAGTTCCAGTCCCCAGCTTCCAGATGCAGTGGTGGTGTGGACCCTGGGGAGAAGACAAGTTTATGACAGCTTCTGTCTTCACTTTTTCTTGATACAAAAATGCTCAATAAGCCTAAATGTACTTAATAGAAGATCGGCAAAGGCAGCTCAGCTCTACAAGTCTCCTGTGTCACTGTAGTAGTCGGTTTTCCCCTGTAACGGACTCCTCCAGATACCACAGTTACAGTAGAAAATAAGAGCTTTAAAAGAAAAAAATGTCCATCAGAGATCTTATGATCACTTGGAGGACACATTATGTATAAAAACACAAAACAAAAAAACAAAATAAATAAGTGTTAAAAAAAAAAAATAGTCCCAAGTGCAAAAAAAAATTAATTTTTTCCCCATATAAAAAACGGATTTTTGTGTACTCGCCGTAAAATAGTTTTCTCTTAGCCATCACTGGGGGACACAGGACCATGGGTGTTATGCTGCTTATCCATAGGACGACACTAAGTAGATGCAAAGATGTTAGCTCCTCCCCTGCAGTATACATCCCCTGGCTCAGCCAGGCTGCTTCAGTTTTAGTACACAAGCAGTAACGTGAGTGAATACTCATAAAAAAGTACTGAGACAGAAAAAAGCTAAGGCCCAACAGGGCAAGAGGGAGGGTGCTGTGTCCCCCAATGATGGCTAAGAGAAAACAATTTTACAGTGAGTACACAAAAATCCGTTTTTCTCTGACGCCTCATTGGGGGACAGAGGACCATGGGACGTCCTAAAGCAGTCCATGGGTGGGTAAACAAACAATGCAACTCAAGAACTAAGAACCAGTCCCAGATAGCCAGGAGCGCCTACCGAGATAGGTACTCCCCTATCGTTTGCAGAATTTTCCTACCTAGGTTCGCCTCAGCCTGGGTATGGACTCAGTAATGCTCTGAAACAGTATGTAGGCAAGACCAGGTCGCAGCCTTACACCTCTGTTCCACTGAAGCCGGATGCCTAATGGCCCAAGAGGCGCCAACTGTTCTCGTGGAATGAGTCCGCAGCCCACTAGGAATGGGCTTGAGTTACAAGCGGTAGACCTCCTGGATCACAGAGCGAATCCAGCGAGCCAGCGTTGCCTATAAAGCTGCCTCTCCTTTCTTAGGCCTTTCAAGAATGACGAACAAGGAGTCTATGTTCCTAAAGGGGCTGTCCTAGGTACGTAATATCTGAGAGCCCTCACAAGGTCTAGCGAATATAGAACCCTTTCCACCCCAAGGACTGGGTGTGGACAAAAAGAAGGCAGAACAATGTCCTCGTTCATATGAAACGGGGAAGTAACCTTCGAAAAAAAATCCAGAAGGGGGCGTAGAACCACCTTGTCCTGATGAAAGATCAGAAAGGGTTCGCGGCAAGAGAGTGCTGCCGGTTCCGAAACTTGTCTGATGGACGTAATCGCCACTAAGAATGTTACCTTCCGGGAGAGAAGAGCAAGAGAAGATTCCTTAAGAGGTTCAAAAGGGGACCTCTGGATACCGTCCAAAACAAGATTGAGGTCCCATGGGTCCAGCGACCATTTATACAGGGAAACTAGATGGGAAACACCCTTGAGGACAGTCTTGACATGCGGATTGCAAGCTAGGCGGTATTGATAGAATATCGAGAGAGATGAAACCTACCCCTTTTGCAACCTGACTGCCAAAAAAAAAAAAAAAAATCAAGAATTCTGGGGATCACCAGAGGCATAGGTTTGACATTAGATTCCCTGCACTGGGAAAGGAAGGTTTTTCACGTACGGTGGTAAAAACGGGATGAAGGCCGGCTTTCGGGAACTGTACATGGTGGAGATAACCGCAGGAGAGAATCTCGCTCTTGTTAATGTCCAGGTCTCAATGGCCAGGCCGTCAGCTTCAGGGCTCTGGAGTTCTGATGGGAAATGGGCCCTTGGGTCAGCAAGTCTGGTATGCTTACGAGGCGCCATGAGCAATTGCACTAATTCAGCATACCAGGCGCACCTGGGCTAGTCTGGTGATATTAGCATCACCGGGACTCCTTCTGCCTTGATCTTCCTGATTACTCGCGGCAGCAGGGGCAGAGGCGAAAAACATGTAAGGCAGACTGAAACGACTTCAGGAGACTAGAGCATCCGCGCCAATGGACTGTGGATCACGTGACCTTGCTAAGAACGCGGGTACCTTTGCGTTCAACCTTGAGGCCATTAGATCCACGTCTGGTGTACTCCAGTGAGTGCAGATGTGTGGGAACACTTCTGGGTGGAGAAAACCACTCTCCGGCAGCCAGTCCTTGGCGACTTAGAATGTCCGCCGCCCAGTTCTCTACTCCCGGTATGTGTAACGCTGAAAACACAGACCCCCGTCGATTCGGCCCAGGTGAGGATCCTGAGGACCTCGAGATAAGCTGTCTTGCTGCCGGCACCTCTCTGCCGATTGACCTACGCCACAGCTGTTGCATTGTCCAATTGGACCCGAATCAAACGACCTGCTAGCAGAAGGGGGGAATGACCTGAGCGCGAGAAGATCGCGCTGATTTTCAGGATGATTTCTGGGAAGGGAAGACTCCTGGGGTGTCCAACGTCCCGAAGCAGTGTGGAGCCAGTACGCTGCTCCCCAGACTAAGAGGCTGACGTCCGTGGTCAGGAGTAGCCAGTCCACTTGGGGGAGAAAAACTCCTTCTCGATATGGAAGAGGACTGAAGCCACCAGCAAAGCGCATAACTGACTGAAGGTGTCAGGTGAAAAGTTCGTCCAAGGAAAAGGGGCTCTTGTCCCAGGCAGCTAGAAGCGCAAGCTGCAGTGGGCGGTGGTGTGGCTAAGCGAGCAGCACTGCCTCTATAGCCGCCGCTATCCTACCTAGCACTCTCATACTGAATTGTATGGAGCGAGAGGAGTACGTAGAGGGCAGTGTACCGCTTGTTGTAGAGCAGTCGCTTTGTCTTGAACGTAAAATATCAAGCCCCGAAGAGTGTCCAGGGACATGGCCAGGGAGGTGATGGATTTTGACGGGACCGGGGATGATTTGACTGGAGTCAGAAGCCGCCCTGAGCGGGATAGGGTGCCCACAGAGATCTGCACGCTGGTTGAGCCCTTGATGAGGAGGTCATCCAAGCAAGGCAGAACAGCCACTCTCCTGGCGTGATGGGCACGCATGGCGGCCACCATGACCTTAGTTAAGACCCTTGGTGCTGTGGCAGAGCCGAGGGTAGGGCCACAAATGAGAAAAAAAAAAAAAAAAAAGAAAAAAAAAAAGTCCTGAACCGTGAAGCGGAGGAACATTTGGTGAGCTGGAGCGATGGGTATGTGCAGGTACGCGTCCCTGAGCTAGGGAGGCAACGAATTCTCCTTCGACCATAAAGGTAATAATGGACCCTAGGAAGTCCATTCTGAATCTCCTTACGTGCACGTTTGCTCAGGTGTTAGAAGATTGGACGAACTGACCCGTCCTTTGAGGACCACGAGAGGTTGGAATAGAAGGTCTTGAACCTCTCACCGTCCGGAACAGGTACCATCACCCCTGCCGTTTGGAGGGAGTGGATTGCTGAGGAGAAGGCCTCGTGGTGTTTTGGAGCCTTTGGGGGAGTTTGAGAGAAAAGACTGACCAGGGGATCGGGTCCAGAATTCAACGTGGTAACCGGAAGACACAAGGTATCACACCCATTTGTGGTCTGAGGCGGCGGCCCAGATGGAGGAGGACGAGACTCCTCGGTCTTTGTCTAGACTGCCAGGACGAGGTGGACTCGAGGAGGGCTGAGAAGGTCGGGCCCTGCGTGTCTAGTAAAAAACATCCTGAGCTAGAGTTGGGGGAGGGAGGTACTCTTTTCCTCCCGTGGCGTCAGACAAAAAAAAAAGAAAGAGCCTGTCCAGATGATCGGCAAACCATCGGTCTGGAAAGGAGTACTGTAAGAGGCTTCTTAGAGACAGAGTCCGCTCTCCATTATCGGAACCAGAGGGCCTTACGGATGGCTATGGTATTTGAGGCGGCAATAACTGCGCAGGTAGCAGCGCCGAGGGAGGCCTGCATGAGGTACTCTGCCGCCGTAGCAATGTGAACGGTTACATCTGTGAGGGTCTGAGGGAAACTGGTAGTCCTGGTGCCTGTGCGACCCACACGGAAGGGGAGAGGGACCCGCGGCCTCGAGGCAGAGCGATCGAGCTGCTCCACTTGTCTGTCTGTCGGGTCCTTGAAAGAGGATCCATCAAGTAAAAGACAGGAGTGGTCCTTCAGGCAGGCGGAAGCTGGGTGAGGGTCCACCGAGGCCGGATCAGCCCAGCCCTTAGAGACAGCTAAGCCAAAGGGGTACCGGGACTCCATGAGTTTACGGATACCGAAGCGACGTTAAAATCCCTTTTTTTTTTTTTTTTAAGGTTTCTTCACCCTTTTAAAAAGGAGACCGCAGGGTCAGTAGTAGTGGATGGGAGATCTTCCACATGCAGAGTTTTGGTTGATTGCTGAAATAAGTCCATCGCAGCTTGATCGCTCGGGGAGCTTGAAACCAAGGAATCATCCCGGTACAAACATCATTCCCCTTCCTCCGGCTCCTCAGAGACCGCAGAACATGTGGGAGAACCCCATCTGTGTACCCCAGAGGGAGAACCATGGGGGTCATGCCCTTTTTCTGATCTGCAACCGGTGAAGCAGAGGGCTGATTCTTATCAGAAGGACCCTCTATAGAGGTGTCATCAGGCTGCGTTCTGTCCAGGGGCCCCGAGGGGTGTGAGGACGATGTTGCATAGCCAGCACCAGGTTCTGGGAACTGTGCCCATTCCGGGGGACTGGGAGCCGTAGGCTCTAGGCTGGCAGCGGTTGCTGCGGTGGAGGCGGGGGGGGGGTGGGGGCGGATGGGGTGAGGGATTGGTAAGCTACAGGGGCACTGGACTCACAGAAGGAAGAGGTGCTATCATCCCCCTAGTAGCTAATCGTCTTATAGTTGTTGCTGTAGTTGTGCAGGGCATAAAACATGTGACTGCAGCCCCTGGCTGATGAGCCACAAACTGATTGTAATGAGGAAGCAATGCTCTGCATAGCTAATATGCAAGTGAGGCTATAACTCACCCAGAACACGGATAGCCCTTCCCCCCCCTCCTCCTGTGTCACAGTTCCTGTGGGAAGGAGGATGTTGAATGTTTCACGAATTTCCATGTAATCCTTGGCCTGCTGTGCAGGGGCTATGCTAATCTTCTGTGTAGCTCTGCATTTGAGCATATGTGCTGCCGAAGCTAGCACCCTGTGTGAGGGGGGGGCGTGGCTTATCGAGTGTTGGAGGGGACGGGGCTTAGCTCTGACAAGAAGGCATGAGAAAATATAATAAACAAAAAAACAAAAATGGTGGGAAGGGACTCCCCTTCCCTCCTCCGGCCCTGCACAACAATGGTGGACAGAAAAACCTCTATAAGTGTACCACAGCTGCGGCTGCATTGAGTCCTGGGAGCTCTCCCCTCCCCCCGCCACAGGTGGAATGCTATGTAGGAGTCTGAAATCACAGCCCATGTGCATCCAGTCAGTGTGACGTTTGCTCCAATTTCCTGTCAGTGTGCAGATTCTGACGCCTGCTGTGCTGGCAGAACTTGTATCAACTCAGACCCTGCCAGAGGGAGTGAGGAAGTTTTCATCTGCTCTGTAAAAATCAGAATGATCTCACCTCAGCTCCAGTGGAGATGGCAGTCTGATGCCTGGTCACACTTGGTGCAGAACTTGTATCAACTCAGAGCCTGCAAGAGGGGCTGAGGAAGTTTTCATCTGCTCTGAGCTCTGTAAAATCAGTGCCATGAGACCTGTCATCCAGTGAGTAACAGCCCAGGATCCAGCGTCGCAGGAGGGGGTACGGGGAGGCGATACTCCGCGTTCCCGCCTGTTGATGGTTTTGGGAAAAAAAAAAAAAAAAAAAAAAATCGGTCCCCGAAGGAACAGTTGCCCTCTAAAAACAAAAAATTCTTGCTGCAGTAATGTGCCTCCTAAAGACACTAAGCTAAAACTGAAGTAGCCTGGCAGAGCCAGGGGGTGTATACTGCAGGGGAGGAGCTAACATCTTTGCATCTACTTAGTGTCCTCCTATGGATAAGCAGCATAAACACCCATGGTCCTGTGTTCCCCAATGAGGCGTCAGAGAAACACATTTTATTATATACAAGAAAAATAAAAACCCTGCAAAGAGTAAAACATCCATGCCAACAAAGACCTTCAGAAGAATTCATTCAACGGGTTTAGTGTGAAAAAATACATATATACACACATTATATATATATATATATATATATATATATATATATATATATATATATATATATATATATATATATATATATATATATATATATATATATATATATATATATATATATATATATATATATATATATATATATATATATATATATATATATATATATATATATATATATATATATATATAAAATATATTATATATATATATATATATAATATATATATATATATATATATAATATATACACACAAGTAAAATATATCTTTGTACCGTGTTAGCCAGTAGGGATAAAAAAATTGTTTAAAAGAACTGAGAGTCCTCAGTGGTTGATACCTTTTAATGGCTAACTGAAAAGATGGTAATAATTGCAAGCTTTCGAGATTACTCAGGTCTCTTCATCAGGCATGGTATAACACAAAATCTGAAGAGTCACATATTTATACACAACAGGACATAGAAAAGTGCAGTAAAAAAACAAACAAAAACAAGTTATATAAAACAGAACTATCTCTATGGCAGGGGGGCAAACTGTTGTGGCCATAAATTTTGCTGCAGTTCAGTGTGAAAGTTTTATTGTCCTTTGATAAGGGTCTGGTCCAGGCTGTGACACGCTCGGATGGTCAGAGGAGCACATCTTTTAACTGATGTAAAAAGACATGAATCCATGAGACACATTCATTCCTGCTCTGAATGTGCCAAAGGTCATCATAAGTTTGTATTCCCATAGT